>NC_057866.1:140712891-141012891 GCF_019393635.1 Dromiciops gliroides | reverse complement strand
AGATTTGGAAACTGAGGGTGTGACCAGCAGTTGGGGAATTTCTGTGGTATTATTTGGAGGTATTTGGAGTGATCCTGTGGAGAGCTCCTAGAAGTTACTGCCTTTCCGCCATCATCTTGGCTCCGCTGGGCCCTTGGTTCCACCACAGCCAGTTGGGGAATTTCTGAACAAGTTATGCTATATGTATATGATGAAATACTATTGTGTTGTAAGAAATTACTAAGGATATCGTTTCAGAGAAACAAGGAAAAAACTTGAATGAAATGATGTATAGCGAAGTGAGCAGAACTAGGAGAAAAGTTTATGCAATAATAGCAATATTACAAAGATAGACAACTCTGAAAGCTTTAGAAACTCTGATCAACACAGTGACCATCCACAATTCTAGAGAACTCAAGATAATACATTCTGCCCATCTTCTAACAGAGCGGTGATAGACTCAGAGTACAGATTAAAACTTTTTTTTTTTTGATTATCAGTACAGGAATTTGTTTTGTTTAATTATACACAGTTGTAACAGGGGTTTTGTTTTTCTTGCTTACTTAATTGAGGAGTGGGATAGGAAGGATAGAATGTGTCTCTGAAAGTAAAATTAATTACATTTAAAAAAAATTAAAAAACTATCCAATAATCTAGGCAAGAGATGATAAGAACTTGAACTAGGATTTTAGCCATATGAGTAAAGAAAAAGGTATAGATGTAAGAGATGTTGCTTATGGAGGTAGAACAACTTTACAATTAATTGGATATATAGGGAAAGTAAAAGTGAGGATTCCAGGGATAATACTGAAGTTTTAGGCCTGGGTGACTGGTGATGATGGTGTCCTTAACACTAATAGAAAAATTACAAAGATGGAAAAAGAGGAGTTATTTTCCAAATGAGGAAACTGAGGCCATAGGAAGTGAAGTGACTTGTCCAAGATGGGGTTTGAACATAGGTCCTCTGACTCCAGAGTCAGGGGTTTTTTTTGTTTGTTTGCTTGTTTTTATTGTATTACATTGCCTCCCTTGGGGTTTGGTAATGAAAAGGAGGAAAGACAGAGGATTTTTTTTTTTGTCAGATGTGGAAGACCTGGGCATGTTTGGAGGTAACAAAGAAGAAACCAGTAAATTGGGATGGATTGAAAATTTGGGTGCTGGGGAGGAATTTTCCTCTCTCCTGTATTGGGATTTCCCCTTTCTCAATTATTATTTTGGTTTTCCTTTTTTATTTTTAATTAAATTTGATCATTGTACATGTATAGGGGTTAGTCTTGATGAAGAGACTCACTCAGGTCTGTCCCTTTATTGTCAAGGTTTAATATTGGAATCCCAGTTAACAAAAGGAGTTTTACTTAGTCATAACAGAAGAATATTCAGCAAGGACATTGAGTTGATTTAACAGTACTAGATTGCCTTGCATCTCTATTGACCATGATAGTCATGCTCCAGTGAAGCAGCAGAAATGAGTTAAAGTAGTATAGGAATACAAAGCAATGAGCTAGATTTTGCAACTGCCTTGTTGAATTTTAAAAATGTATACTTCTGTTTTCTTTCTCTATATAAATATGTTTTCAGAATTAAGGGTTTTTCATTTTTGTTCAGGATGGGTTCTAATTAGGAAGTATATAGACTCTGAAAACCATATTTTATACCATATTCTTCAGTAGTTTGATGTTATGGCTTTGGTAGGTCATTTAATTTCTTTCTCTATAAGTTTTCTTCATCTGTAAAATAGAGATATACTACCTTGCTTTATCTTGTCAGTACTCAGAAAAGTGAATTTATATATTAAGTATTATGTAACCATGAGTTATTGCTATTATTATTCTCTAACTTTTTATATTTTGTTACCTATGTTTTAAAATCTACAAATACTTTTTAAACTACTATAATAAAATGCTATATAAATATGCATTTTCAAATAAGAAAATTACCATTCATATAATGAAAGCTGCCCTTAAAACTTCAAAATTAAATGAAACTCTATTATATTGTTCCCAAAACAATGGAATTCACAAACTTGAAATGCTCAAAATTTGGAATTTTTTGACATTTCATTTTTGTTATTGTTGTTGTTGCTACTGTTGCTTTTTAAGACTATGGGATCATAGTTTTAGAACTGGAAAAGATATTAAAAGTTACCTAGTTTGGGGGCAGCTAGGTGGCGCAATGGATAAAGCACTGGCCTTGGATTCAGAAGGACCTGAGTTCAAATCCGGCCTCAGACACTTGACACTTACTAGCTGTGTGACCCTGGCCAAGTCACTTAACCCTCATTGCCCTGCCCCCCAAAAAAAAAATTATATGAGAAAAGTTACCTAGTTCAATGCCCTAATTTTACTGATGAGAAGCTTAGGCCCAGGAGGTTTAAATGGCTTGTCTGTGATCATACAGGTAGCAAAAATGGCAAAGCTGGGACTAAATCTAACTCCTCTAAATCTAGTATAATACTCTTTTCATTGTACAGTGCCACATGAGTACAAGCTGGGGATGGCCTAAATAAATATGTTTATATAACCAAGGTTTAATGATTTTAGTGGCTGTGACTTAATGTGGGTGAATAGCACAACACAGCAACCATCTACCTCACCATGCTGTCCTTTATCCTAAAGCAATTTTAGCTTACTGCAAGAGAGGCAGTGTCCAGGACAAAAGCTGCTTTTTCTATATTTTTCTTGTCAAACCACATTTGGAGGATTTTCTTTATTTGCGGCTACCCAATTTTATAAAGGAAAATGACAGCGTTTAAATTTCCAGAGGAGTAAAAACAGATTGGTAAGTGATGAAAATTAATGCAACATGAGTTAGTTTGAAGGAATTAGGGATATTTAGCCTAGGAAAGTATCCTTTCTAAAATATGCCTAGAATTATATATATTACCATAGTATTAAAACCACAGTAGCTATATGGTATCACAATTATTAACCTGAGATTAGATATTCTCTTTATCTCGGTGAATCTTATATTCATAAAACATGCATAAATCCATTGCCAAGGAATATATAATTACATGTATATATCAATATATATGTAAAATAATAACTTTTAGTATTTTTAAAACTTATATTTCATAATAAGTAGTTTTACTGGTTAAACGTGTTCTCGAAATAGTATTTAAACCTGTGTATATAAAATCATGTGTTAAATGTACTAAGGCAGCATTTTTTGTTTTTTACAAACTGGTGAATCCTCATGCAAAATTAATGATAACTTTTTTATGTTTTGAAAAACCCAATTTTTTAATAATGGAAGTAAAAACTGTATTTGGAGTGGTAGAAAGAACTTTGCACTAAAGACTTGGATCTGGAGTCACATGGCATGAGTTAATCCCTTATCTGGTACATAGTAGCTAGGAGACCTTGGACAAGTCATTTAAGTGCTCTGGGTCTGTCTTTCCTCATCTATAAAATGAGAAGGTGTTGAATTAGATGATCTCTAAACTCCTTACTACTCTAAATCTTGTAACCCTAATCCTCTGACCTTTTTTTGTGCCTCACTCATGTTACTTTCTTAACTGTGTGTCTGGCAAATCATAATGTTTGCCCCTAGGTTTCCTCACTTGTACAACAGGATTATCGTTGTATTCTACTTAACTCATCCTGGTGATATGAAAAAAGCGTTTTATAAATATTTATTGAACATGTAAATATGAATTATTTTTATTTATAACCTTACATGATACTACTTGGTGTTTTTTTAATTGTTTAGAATTTTTAGCTTTTGTTTGTAACTTCAAATAGTAATATGCATCTCAGTCTATTTAAAGAAATGTGACAGGTAAAATCAGAAATAACTGAGGAGACAAAGAATCAAGCTTTAGTATTAATTTATTAAGCAATGCATGCCAAATGCATAACAAATGGGGACCAAGCTTCCTCAGTTTGGCACTGGACCTTGAATACAAGGGAAGACAGATTTTTATACACTCATAGAAAGCAATTTATAATATATAAATCAGGATACAATATTAAATAATCTGATTTCTAATTGGTGGAGAGATTAGAAGCTTTCTGAGGTGAGAGGGGAAGAGTGAATAGGCACAATTCCCTGAAATCGGAAAAAGAGGTATCCTATTCCCCCCACAAGTGTCTATGCAAAACAAAGAAGAAAGAATCAGTAACTGATTAACCAGTATGGGGCCAGTTTTCAGATAAGAAACATAGGTTGCTTGAGATGTATAATTGTGAGAAAACTCCTTGCATCAGTCTTTGGATCTGACTGACTTTTTGGTAAACATAACCTCTTACTTAAGGGTTTCTAAGCAATGAGTAAAGGTGGTCCAGCTTCCCAGTCATGTAGGGTTGGGGTCAAACAATGCAATGAAGTTTTCTCACAAGAAATTGGACTAAACCTATAATTGAATAGAAAGGGAACTGATCCAGATCCAAAATTGATTCATAAGATGGAGTCATTGTGTTTCACTCAATGCCCACAATTCTCCCAGTTATCTTAGAAACAAAAATAAATAAAAGTTTCATTAACCTAAGTCTTTCGCCATGAATTAAAGTTTTATACATTAGTGCCTAGCACATAGTAGGTACTTTATAAATGTTTTCTTATTGATTTATATTCATAGACCATTCATGGGCATACTATAGAGAAAATACATGTGTAGTATACAGTAAAGTAATTTGTTTTTCAAAAACATCTATTATTAGTATCTATTTAGTAAAGATTCATCTTTCAGTTGTTAAATGGAAATTAAAATAAATTCTTTAGCTTTATTTCAAGATATCATAAGCCATTTTTGGGATTCCTTCCCTATTATAAACAGTATACAAATATGAATCTCTTTTTTACGATTATGAGAATGTCATAATAACATGATCTTTTAATTTTTTTAAGTAATTTGCAACCAAGATCCCTTAAGATCCCAAACAACTTGTAATTGCCAAATAGAACAAAGATTTGTTTTAACTTAGTCACTTAAAAAGCTGAGTCCACATAATTTGGTTTTTAAAAAGTTACTAGTCAATATTATTAGACACATTAAAAAAATTAATTGATCACTTCCTTAGTTCCCAAAGACCAGATATTTCCAGTTAAAAGTTTTGTTCGGGGCGGCTAGGTGGCGCAGTGGATAAAGCACTGGCCCTGGATTCAGGAGTACCTGAGTTCAAATCTGGCCTCAGACACGTGACACTTACTAGCTGTGTGACCCTGGGCAAGTCACTTAACCCCCATTGCCCTGCAAAAGGAAAAAAAAAAGTTTTGTTCTACCTGTGGGGACCAATTTTTAATTGGGGAGTGCTAGCTAAGCGGCTTGCCACAATATTGGGGCAAGGAAGGAGACCGGCAGCCTCTCTCAAAACAGAACAAGATTTATTTTAACAAGAACGAACTTAAAAAAACACAAACAGGATCAGTAGGATCAAGGGAAAGGAAATAAAATGGGGAAAGGGAAATTATAATACCTGAAAAAAATACCACCACCCAGGAATCAGCTGAAAATACGCAGCAGAACGCCTGTCGCTTTCCAGCTTCCACCTAGAATGCCCAATTCTCCTCCCCTAAACCTAGAAACACCCCACACAGCCCCAGCCAATGGGATGGCTGCTCTGACAGTCACATGACTGCCCTCACTAGGCTTCCAATCATTATAATTTTGCCAAGCTCATGTAGGCGTCAGTAAGTGGTGATGATGTGAGGTACCAGAGCCCTGGCAACAACTACAACCAGTGGGTGGAGCACCGTTCGAGTTGCGGAGCCCCAGGCCAGTGCGCACTGAGGCATAAAAACCTCAAATAACAATTAATTCTTTACATACCTCTTAGTTTCCCTAACCTTTTAACTTTCCTTCACCTAATATATTAAATTATTTAAGTGTGGTGCATAAATAACATAGGACAGCTAGATGGCAAAGTGAATAGAATACCAGGCCTGGAGTTTGGAAAACTTATCTTCCTGAGTTTAAATCTGTCCTCAGATACTTCCTAACTATGTGACTCTGGGCAAGTCCCTTAATCCTGTTTGCCTCAATTTTTTCATCTGTAAAATGAGCTGGAAAAGAAAATGGTGAACCAATCCAGTATCTTTGCCAAGAAAACCTCAAATGGAATCATGAAGAGTCAGACATGACTGAAGCAACTGAACAAGAACAACAAATAATAATGATATAACACATTTCATTTTCAAATATAGTTTCAGTGTTTATCCTTTGGGTACAACTCCTCTAACCTATTCCTTTAGTTATTTGAGGTCCATCCCAGGACTTCTCAACTTTTTTTTTAAAGAGTTACATTAGGGACAACTAGATGGCGCAGTGGATAGAGCACTGGCCCTGGAGTCAGGAAGACTTGAGTTCAAATTTGGCCTCAGACACTTAACACTTACTAGCTGTGTGACCCAGGGCAAGTCACTTAACCCCAATTGCCTCACCAAAAAAACCAAAAAACAAAAAAACAAAAAAGAGTTACATTAAACCGGTGTGGGTTGATAAGACTTTCCCTAACAAAATTCATAGGTCAGTAAATTCATAGATCATCAGTTTCAACAAATTTAAGCTATTCTCTTTTATGTCATGAATTAATTATTACACTTTTCTTTTTAAGGCAAGCCAAATTAGACCTCAGAGTTACTACAGCAAAAGTAGGAGAAATGACCAAATTAGTTGAAGACCTTCAAGGACAGATGCAAAAGAAGGTATTTAGACATTTCTAAGATAGTTATGAATTTGTATGCATGTCATCAATGTTTTTCATTTGAAATTAAAACTCTGAGGATTGAGAGGAGAGTTTGAAGTTGTCAATCACTTTTTTAATCAAAATATCATTGAAATGCGAAGACCGTGAAGCTTTCTCAGAAATTTGGAGATTTGAAGAAAGAATTTTAGGTTCAGTCTAAACCTAATCAATTAGATACGATAATTTTCCCATAGCATATATATATATATATATATATATATATATATATATATATATATATATATATATATATATATATACACCTCTGAAGCTTGTTATTCTGAGATGATTTTCCCCATCCGTTGAAAACTTTGTTAATAGAAAAAGTAGATTTGTATGTAATAGTGTTTTAATGCTTTTAAAAATGTTGATTTCTTCTGCTTTATTATATGGAAGTCTTTATTGAAGAATGAAATGTCAGCTTTCCAAATAATCTTAATGGCCCTGTGCTTTTTCCCAGATCCTGCTGCATTTATCATTTGTTTAGGTGTCTACTTTAAGCAAGTTTCAAATAGTTTTAACTAATTATTTTGTTGAACTGCTAATAATGTTAATTTGTTTTGGGGGGAGTCAATACAGAATGGGGGAGATATAGAGATTGCCTGTCAGGCAAGCCTAGCTCCTTAAAAGTTAACATTCCCGGGGCAGCTAGGTGGTGCAGTGGATAGAGCACCGGCCCTGGAGTCAGGAGGACCTGAGTTCAAATCCAGCCTCTGACACTTGACACTTATTAGCTGTATGACCCTGGGCAAGTCACTTAACCCCAATTGCCTCACCAAAAAAAAAAAAGCTACCATTACTTTTCAACTTTGTATATAATGTTAGAATCAGTATAGCAAGTATAACAAGTAACATCTACATAAAATGATACATTTGTTGTATGCAAAAATAAAATGTTAACGATAGGTTTTTATTTAGCTTGTCTTTGGGGGGGGGGCAAGGTAATGAGGGTTAAGTGACTTGCCCAGGGTCACACAGCTAGTAAGTGTCAAGTGTCCGAGGCCAGATTTGAACTCAGGTCTTCCTGAATCCAGGACTGGTGCTTTATCCACTACACCACCTAGCTGCCCCCAAGCTTGTCATTTTTTTAAAAAATGGCACAGCATGTTTATTTTCAAATAATTTCATTACCGTCTTAAGTCCCAGCAAATATATTTATACCTCGTTTTGTTTTCTGTTTTTTTGCTATTTGGAAATTACTAATGTAGTTTAAAATTAGCATGATTTTTATTATTCATTTTCTTGTGTTTTTAAACAATGTTTATGCATTAAAATTGAGGATAGTTGGATTTATTTCTTTGATTTGTTTTATGGAAATAGCCTGAAGAATTTATCTAAATCTGCTAATAATGGATAACTTGTAGTGGGTTTAAAAAAAATTTTTTTGTAAATATGGGATGCATTTTTACCTAACTATATGATAAATATAATTTGAGAAATATTATACCAACCTGATTATATTCCTTCAATCTATCATAGTAGCATCACAGTAAATTGAAAACATTGAATCTATGATATGTAGTGAAGTATTGAATTTTATGGGGCTTTTGAAATATTCTAATTTCTTCGGTTTAAAGGTAGAAGATATGGAATCTGCCCAAGGAAGAGAGGAAGCATCAGACAGGCGATTACACCAGTTACAATCTAGTATAAAACAGCTAGAAACAAGGTAAGCTTTTTAAAATTATGAGTCATGATGTGATTTTCAGTATATCTTCCAACCCAACTTTATTATTTTGGGGATTGTTTCTACATGCATTATTTGAAAAATTTTATTGATATATTTTTCCATTGTCTTAATATATGAATATTCCACCTCTCCCCTCGCCTACTCAGACAACCATATCTCGTAAAAGAGAAGAAAAAAGCAGATAGCAACACTAAGCTTTGTCAACTGAATATGAAAGTATATGTGATATTCCACACCCATTGCTCCCACTTCTCCAAAGAGGAGATATATTTTCTCATCTGTGCTTCATAGTCCAAATTGTTCCTCCCTTCATTTCCTTCCTCTTCTTTTCTTTTTTCCTCCCCTCCTTTCCCCTTCAGAGGAAGTATGAAAATATAAAACTGTATCCAAGCAATGGTGTTCTAGATCTCGGCAAAGTACTCTTGAAACTAAGAAAAATTCACTTGTCATTGATATAGCTAGAGTTAATTTTTTACTGTCTTTAACTTTGGTGAACATTTTATGAGCTATTTAAAAAGTCCTTAAATGCCTATCCTTTATGTCACTTGTCATCTCAGTATCTCCATTGCAACTCTCTCTTGAATCAGGATTAAAATTTAGTCATCCTGTTTCTTTCGGGGATGAATTTCTGCATAAAAAAATTATATTTCATGTAATGAGATGAAAAATTCATGGAATAGAATGAAAAATTACAAATTGAAGTATATTTAGCCTCAGTTGTATCCTCACTATACATTGCTTGGGAATCCCTTAATTAATTCATGTCTGATTGACATTGTATTACACTATCCACAGCAGCTATTCCAAAGCTGATTCTCTGTCATCAAGGCTCCAAAGACACTTTAGTAGATGACCTCGTGTTCTACTTTGCTGAAACATCAAAGCCATCTGTTGTGCTTTCTCCTACCTCACTTTCTTCATGCCTCAAAACTTTATTTTTACCATTTTCTCTGCCAATGCCCAAGTGGCCTCCAGATGATGGCGTGGCCCATCTTATGAAGGCTAACTCCTCTACTTGAGTCCTTGATTCAAACCCCCAATTGTCTTCTTTGAAATTTTTCCCTTTGGTCATTTCCTTTTTTCTCTTATTTTTCATTTTCTTCCTTTTGTCTAGTTCCTTTTCTGATGCCTTTAGTTATGCTCAAATAAGAAGGAAAAAAAATCGGATAATCATAGAATGGGATGAAAAGCAATTGAGTAAATGTAGAAAAGTGAGTTTTGACTAGTTCTTCCTTCTCAAGCTAGACAGTAGCAGTCATTTAATTTTACTTAGCCTAACCGGGGGTGGGGGATGGAGACAAGTTTTCCTATTTAAAAAAAGAGGAAAATAGAGTAAAAATTTATGAGACCAACATGGAGGGGGTTGTATGTTACTAAATGACATTTTCATGGATATTTTTAAAGGTGTGATTATTTTAATATGCACATTTGAAGGTCTAGACTGATTTTTCATGTATTTTGCTGCGTATTTATGAAACTACTTATAAATTCTTCTCCTCTCCATAGATCTAACCGGTAAACTATTCCTTCCTCTCCTGAGTTGTCTATGGTATCACCCTTTATGTCTAACTCATGTTCCTATTTTGACCTTATTTTAGTGTACAGTATAAGAGGTTGGTCTATGATTGGTTTCAGCCATACTATCTTCCAGTTTTCCCAGCAGTTTTTGTCAAATAGTGAGTTATCTCAGAAGCTGGAGTCTTTGGGTTTATCCAACAGTAGATTACTTTAGTCATTTACTACTTACTGTGTCTTCTGTGCCTAACCTATTATTCTATTGATACACCACTCTCTATTTCTTAGCCAGTACTAAATAGTTTTGATAACTGCCTCTTTATAGCATAGCTTCAGATTTAGTATGGCTAGCCCACCTTCCTGTGCATTTTTTTGTCATTGGTTCCTTTGATATTCTTAACCATTTGTTCTTTCAGATGAATTTTGTTATTTTTTCTAGCTCTATAAAATAATTTTTAGTTAGTCTGATTGGTATGGCACTGAATAAGTAAATTAATTTAGGTAGAATTGTCATTTTTATTATATTAGTTCAGCCTATCAATGAGCAATTGAAATTTTTCCAATTACATAGATCTGATTTTATTTGTGTGAAAAGTATTTTGTAATTGTGTTCATAGTGTTCCTGGGTTTGTCTTGGCAGGTAGAGTCCCATATATTTTATATTGTCTACCATTACTTTAAATGGAATTTCTCTTTCTATCTCTTGCTGCTGAGCTTAGTTGGTGATGTATAGAAATGCCGGTGATTTATATAGGTTTATTTTATATCCTGCAACTTTGCTAAAGTTGTTAATTTTTTAAAGTGGTTTTTTAGTTGATTCTCTAAGTATACCATATTCTCATCTGCAAATAGTGAAAGTTTTGTTTCTTTCTTGCCTATTCCAATTCCTGGAAGGTTAACTGGTGGTTACTTTGAGTAATATGGTAGCTTGAAAAAGGGGTAGGTTGGGGAGTTTGGAAATGAAGCAAGAGTTTTTGTTATTGGGGTTTTTTTAAGTGCTAAAAATGAATTTTAAAGCCAAATGAAGTGATAGAGAAAAAATGGGAAAAGAAATTAGAGCTGTAGAAGAACAATGTGAAAAGAAAATTATCAACTTAGGAAAATGGTAACAAACTGTTAAGGCTAAAATTCTAGCTAAACTATCTAAAATCTAATGAGTGGTCGCCAATAAATTATAAGCTTTAACAAGAGTTAGACTTTTAAGCATTTATTAAGGAGAATAAGAATTTGGTAAAGAGAGAGAGAAAAGGCCTAGATTCATCTATCTATTAAAGGGAGCGAGCATTCCTAGCTCCGCTCCCCGCCAGAGTCTACAGGAAAGAGAGCTAGACAGAGTGCCAGGCTCCCCCTTCTTCCTCCCACAAGCAAAAGTCACTTCCTGACGCCAAAGAAAAGACGCATGGTCTTGCCCTCATGGTGGAACTTTTCTACAGTAAGTCTCCAGCAGGTGGCGTCATTCCAATTGTTACAAAACCTTGCTCAAGAAAATAATTCCTTTAAAATTTGAATTTAATGATAGAAACTAATCATTCCCTGAAACATCAAGAAAGATTAAAACAAAATAAAAGGACTGAAAAAATAGAAGATAGCTAATTTATCAAAAATAAACTAGAATACAGATTGATGAGAGAGAATTTCAGAACCATTGGACTATCTTAAAGTTTTGACCCCCAAAAAAGACAAAGCCTACACATTATAGTATTTATATTTTTAAATTAATAAAAGTATTTTATTGTTTTCCAGTTACATTTGTTTTCATACGACTTTTAGTTGCAAATTTTTCTCCTACTCTTCCTTCCCTCTGTCCTCCCCAAGATGGAAAGCAGTCTGATATAGGTTATATATACATATAATCACATTAAACATATTTATGCATTAGTACTCTCGTAAAAGAAGAATTGGAGCACAAGGGGAAAACCTCAAAAAACAAGGGTAAAAAAGCCCCAAAGTAGAAAAAGTATGATTCATTCTGCATTCATAATCCACGGTTCTTTTTTCTGGGTGTTGAGAACATTTTTCTATCATGAGTTCTTTGAAACTGTTTTGGATCATGGGCAGCTAGGTGGTGCAGTGGATAGAGCACCAGCCCTGGATTTAGGAGGACCTGACTTCAAATCTGGCCTCAGACATTTGACACTTACTAGCTGTGTGACCCTGGGTGAGTCACTTAATCCCAATTGCCTCACCCCCCTTCCCCCCCCCCCCCAAAAAAAAAAACAACCAGAAAACTCTTTTGGATTGTTGCACTGCTGAGAAGAGTCAAGTTCATCACACAATGTTGCTGTTACTGTTTACAATGTTCTCCTGGTAATGCTCCTCTCAGTTAGCATCAGTTCATGTAAGTCCTTCCAAGTTTCTCTGAACTCCTCCTGCTTAATTGTTTCTTACAGAACAATAGTATTCCATTATATTCATATACCACAACTTGTTTAACCATTCCCTATTTGATGGGCATTCTCTTGATTTCCAATTCTTTGACACCACAAAGAGAGTTGTTATACATATTTTTGTACATGTAAGTCCTTTTCCCTCTTCTATGATCTCTTTGGGATATAGACCTAGCAATGGTACCACTGAGTCAAAAGGTATGAACAGTCCCACAGCCCTTTGGGCATAGTTCCAGATTGCTCTCCAGAATGGTTGGATCAGTTCACAGCTCCATCAACAATGCATTAGTGTTCCAATTTTTCCACAGCTTCTCCAACATTTATTATTTTCCTTTTTTGTTATACTAACCAATCTGATAGGTGTAAGGTAGTACCTCAGAGTTGTTTTAACTTGCATTTCTCTGATCAGTAGTTATTTATAGCATTTTTTCATATGGCACTAGATAGCTTTGATTTCTTCATCATTTTTTCTTCTTCTGTTCATATCCTTTGACCATTTCTCAATTGGTGAATGACTTACATTCTTATAAATTTGATTTAGTTTCCTATATATTTTAGAAATGAGGTGTTAAAGGCTAAAATTCTAGCCAGTCTGTCTAAAATATCTAATGAGTGATTACCAATAAATTATAAACTTTAGCAAGAGTTAGGCTTTTAAGCATTTATTAAGGAGAATAAGAATTTGGTAAAAGAGAGAGAGAAAGGCCTACATTCATCTATCTATTAAAGGGAGAGCACATTTCTAGCTCCACTCTCCACCAGAGTCCAAAGGAAAAAGAGCAAGAGACAGAGCGCATGGCTCCCCCTTCCTCCTCCCACCAGCAAACGTCACTTCCTTATGCCAAAGAAAAGATACATGGTCTTGCCCTCTGAGAGGTTCACCTCATTTCTACAGTAAGTCTCCAGCAGGTGGTGCCATTCCAATCATTACAGAGGCCTTTATGAGAAATACTCGCTATAAAAATTATTTCCCAGTTTTCTGCTTCCCTTCTCATTTTGAATGCACTGCTTCTGTTTGTACAAAAACTTTTTAATTTAATGTAATCAAAATCATCCATTTTGCATTTCATATTCTCTATCCCTTGTCTGGACATAAATTATTTTCTTCTCCATAGATCTGAGAGGTAAACTATTCCTTCTTCTCCTGAGTTCCCTATGGTATCACTCTTTATGTCTAAATCACGTACCCATTTTGACCTTATTTTTGTATAAGGTGTAAGATGTTGGTCTATGCCTAGTTTCTGCCATACTATCTTCCAGTTTTCCCAGCAGTTTTTGTCCAATACTGAGTTCCTATCCCAGAACCTGGAGTCTTTGGGTTTATCAAGCACTACATTACTAATGTCATTTAATACTGTGTCTCCTGTGCCTAGCCTATTCCATTGATCCACCACTCTATTTCTTAGCCAGTACCAAATAGTTTTGGTGACTGCCACTTTATAGTATAGCTTCAAATTTGGTATGGCTAGCCCACCTTCCTGTGCATTTTTTTTTCATTAGTTCCATTTATATTCTTGACCTTTTGTTTTCTAGATGTATTTTGTTATTATTTTTTCTAACTTTATAAAATAATTTTTAATTAGTCTGATTGGTATGGCACTGAATAAGTCAATAATTGTCATTTTTATTATATTAGCTCAGCCTATCAATGAGCAATTGAAATTTTTCCAATTACATAGATCTGATTTTATTTGTGGTGAAATCACCCCTTTCATTTTTGATACTGGTAATTTGGTTTTCTTCTTTCTTTTGTTTAATCAAATTAACCAAAGGTTTATCTATTTTATTGTTTTTTTTTTCATAAAACCAGCTCTTAGCTTTATTAATTAATTCTATAATTTTCTTGCTTTCAATTTTATTAATTTCTCCTTTGATTTTTAGGATTTCTAATTTAGTATTTAATTGGGGATTTAAAAAATTTTTTTTTTCTGGCTTTTTTAGTTGCATGCCCAATTCATTGATCTCCTTTTTTTTTTTTTTAATTGATATAAGCATTTGGAGAAATAAAATTTCCCCTAAGTACTGCTTTGGCTGCATCCCATAGATTTTGGTATGTTGTCTCATTATTGTCATTCTTTTGGATGAAGGTATTGATTGTTTCTATGATTTGTTTTTTGATCCACTCATTCTTGTAGGGGGCTGTACTTTTGGTAGAACTTTGAATTGGTGTGGCATTCTGGAAAATAGTTAGAAATCATACCACAAAAGAAACTAGACTGAGTGTGACTTGATGTAGTGATATTACTAATAGGTATCTATCTCAAAGAGATGAAAGTAGGAAGGGGAAGGGAATAAGCATTCATGTAGCACCTATTATGTACCAGGCACTGTACTAAGTACTTTTTCCTTTCTTTTTCTTTTTCTTTTTTTTTTGGCTTTGCTGTGCAATGAGGGTTAAGTGACTTGTCAGCCCAGGGTCACACAGCTGGTAAATGTCAAGTGTCCGAGGTCAGATATGAACTCAGGTCCTCCTGAATCCAGGGCCAGCCCCGTATCCACTGTGCCACCTAGCTGTCCTCTGTACTAAGTACTTTTTATGGGGTAGATGCTATTATTATTCACATTTTACAGTAGAGGAAACTGAAGTGAACATAGGTTACATTACTTGCCCAGGGCCATGTAGATAGTCAGTGTCTGAAGTTGGATTCAGTTAGGTTTCCTGACTTTAGGCCCAGGCCTCTATCCATTGTGCCTCTATTTGCCATTGTGAGAAAATAATGGGTTTGGGTATGCCCTGATCCCACTCATTTGAGTGGATTGACTTTGCTGATTAACTCACTTAAAGTTAATTTAAAAAGCCTGGCCCACAGAGGGTACGTTCTCTAAACTCTGACCTCAGCACGTTCTGCTCATGGACCACTCTCAAGTCCAGTAAACCAATAGATATGAATGATGCTAGCCAGTTAGCTTGAAGCATTGTGTAAGGGCTGCCTCTCCTCTAGACCTGCAGGAAGCTTCAGCTCACACAGGGACAGACACTTCCTCTTGGCCTGAGGCTCAGAGGAAGTGGCAGTGCCTTGCACTCTCTCACTCTTCTATCCTAGGTATGTTGGGCTTCTGAACTTTCTGAGCCACATGTTCTCTCTTTACTAATATTTGGTATGCTTTAATAAATGTTTAATGCCCAAAACTGGTGCTAAAGCTTCTAATTTATAAGTAACAAATATATTAGAAACCCCAGCTAATTCTCCCCAAACTTGGTACAGAAATAAGGCGACCACATATATTTTAAATACCACACTGTACATGAAAGCAAGAGAAAAAGGAGTCTATACATAGCAGCAATGAATTATAAACTGAGTGAATTCATTAATTGGGGAATAGCTGAACAAGTTATGATACATGAATGTAATAGATTTCATGCACCATAAAAATGACAAGAGGGACAGTTACACAGAAAATTGCAAAAACTTGTATGATTTGATATAAAGGGAGCAGAACTTGGAAAACAATTTATATAATAATAGTATTTTAAGGAAAAACATCTAAGAAAAGGATTAAAATCTCTTATCAGTGCATTTATCAACCATGATTCCTCAGTATTTGTGATGAAATGTACTTACCTCCTGACAGAGAGGTGATGAATTGAAGGCCCTATAATATAAAGCATGCATTTTTTGGACATAGGGAATGTATGAATTTGGTTTTGCTTAACTGTGTCTATTATGATAGAGAGGTTTGTTTTTTTATTCTTTTAGTGGGAGGGGTTGGGGGAGTATAAAGGAAGCTATCAATAATGTTACAGAGAGAGAAAGAGAGACATGGGGGGGGGGACGAGGGAGGGAGGGAGGGAGGGTCAATGAAGCATTTTTTTAAATGCCAAAGATGAGAACAGAAGGAACATCAGTAGGAAACAAATTGGAAAGCTTTGAAAATAACCTGTTATATCTGTTGTTATATGAAAAGAGAAAAAAGGCATACATAATATAAATTAAGGCTTTTATGTTCAATCCTTTTTTCCCCCTTTTCTCCTTTGTATATGGAAATAGTCATATTATTTGTTTTTTTTTAAATCATGTTTACAATTTTGGAAAATGGAATTTGTATGCAGAATGGATTGGAAAGGTGTATAGCCTGCAAGCGAGGAGACCAATTAAGAAGTCATAAAAATATCCCAAGCTAGATGTGATGAAATCTTGTAGTAGCATAATAATTATGTAGGTGGAGAGAAGTGATTAAAGGTTGACTTGAGAAACATTGTCAATTTATTGGAAATGACAGGAAGGGAAGAGGAAAGATTCAAGGATGGTTACAAATGTCGTTGACTAGAAAGATAGTAGTACCCCCACAAAGAATAGGAAAATTTGTAGGATGGATGGGTTTAATAAAAAATGTCTTTTGACCATATCAGTTCAGAGGAGTGGCTCTTATTCTTATAAACTTAAAAATTTGTATATATATTGAAGTATACACATATACGTTTAGAAATTAGAGCTACATTTGAGAAATTGCTGTAAGGATTTCCCCCCAGTTAATTGTTTCACTTCTAACTAGTTGTGTTGGTTTTGTATGAAAATGTTTAAATTTCATGTCATGAAAACTGTCCATTTTATCATCAGCGTTCTTCTCTTTTCTTTATTTGGTCATGAATACTTCCCCTGTTTCTAGATCTGAAAGAGAATTTCTTCCTTGTTCCTCTAATTTTAGAATATTTAATATTCTGATATTTAGAATACAAACTTTTATATGTAAGCCATATATTCATATGGAGTTTATCTTGATGTTTCTGATATATGACATATATGATATAAGATATAGCTATATCTTGATATAGCCGTATATCTGCTGTATAATCTAATTTCTGCCACACCATTTTCTAGTTTTCCCAGAAGTTTTTTGTGATTCCTTACCGGGGCAGCTGGGGTCTTTGGTTCTAAAGAACACTTGGTGACTAGATTAATTTACTTTTGTATGTTACATGTACAGATCAAATTCTTTTTTTAACTAGTATCAAATTGTTATTATTATTGCTTTATAGATTAGTTTATGGTTTGGTATGCTAGATTACTTCCCAATTTTGTTCATTCTTTCCCTTGAGATTGTTTCTCCAAATAAATTTCTGGGTTTTTTCCCTATCTCTATAAAGTAAACCTTTGGTAGTTTGATTGATTTGTACTTGAATTGTAAAGTAATTTAGATGATATTGTCATTTCTGTTATATTGACTCAGCCTACTGATGAGCAATTAATATTTCTCCAATTATTTAAGTCTTACACTAACTATTGCCATAAAAAGTGTTATATAGTTTCTGTTGTTGAGTTTTTTCAGTCATATTCAGCTCTGTGAACCCATTTAGTTTTCTTGGTAAAGATGCTGGAGTCTTTTCCTTCTCCAGCTCATTTTACAGATGTGGAAACTGAGGCAAACAGAGTTAAGTGACTTGCTCAGAGTCACACAGCTAGTGTCTGAGGCCATATTTGAACTCAGGAAGATAAGTCTTCCAAATTCCAGGTTTGGCACTCTTTTCACTACACTACCTAGCTCTCTGTGGCTTAAGGAGTTGAAAAGGGAAGAGGGTAAAATCACTAAGTGGCATTTCAAGGCATCAGTCTGCCATTTTGAAAGTTTATAAATAGGATATTGTTCATGATAACATAATAATATCCCTCTATCTATATATGTTGATAGTTCATAGTGATGAACTTAGTATACTAAACAAAATAAAAACTTGAGTCATCAAGAACTGTTTTAATTATGTTCTGTATATTCTGTTGAAGAAGATGAGGGAATCTCTACTGTGTCTTATAAAGATTTCCATAAAAATGCTTATAGGTATTTTAGTTCATAAAGAATTAACCTTTGATTACCTGGGTTACCTATTTCACAACTGATCCTATTCAACTGATCTCCAACTCATTTCCCAAGAATTCCAGATAGGTAAGGTGTCAATGCATACCATTTTACCAGTAATTTTTTGATCAGATACTATTTTGTTTTTGGTTGTTTTTTTTTTTTTTTTGCGGGGCAATGGGAGTTAAGTGACTTGCCTAGGGTCACACAGCTAGTAAGTGTCAAGTGTCTGAGGCCGGATTTGAACTCAGGTACTCCTGAATCTGGGGCCAGTGCTTTATCCACTGCACCACCTAGCTGCCCCAATCAGATATTATTTTAAAGATTCTTCATTAGCTAAAAGTAATTATATTATTTGTTTATAGTTGTTAATAAAATTTTAATATCAATTCTTAGGTTACGTGTAGCAATCCAAGAAGCTGACCAGCTAAGATCAGAAAAAACTAATCTGGAAAAACAGACAAAAGAGCTTCAAGTAAAATGTGCTGACTTAGAAAATGAGAAGTATGAGGCAATTGTAAGAGCCAGGAACAACATGCAACTTTTAGAAGAAGCTAACCTTCAGAAAAATCAGGTAAGAAAACACACATACATCTGAAAATAATAAAATAGGTTAACTTTTAATGATGCGACAAAAATTAAGTTCACTAATAAATACAAAATTAGTATATAAAAATGAAAGCTTGTATTTCTGTCAAGTAATCTTTTTTGTTTATTTTGACATAGAAAAACTCACTAAATCAAACTATTAACTGGGATTATTCTTCCCTTTTAAGATTTCCACTTTTAGGACAAAGATTCAAATAACCAGAAAAACCCATCAAGGATTTAGTTTAAAAAGTTTTCAGGCTGTGTTCCGAGGGTCATTATTCATTTAGTCCTGTCTTTCATGCCTCCTGTTTCTTTAGTATTTTTCAGTATGAATTGGCAGAATTATGAATCTGAAGTATACTGCAGAATCTTTAATTAGCAATTAAGGAATTATTGTAAAAATATTTTCTACCATATTTTAGACCACTTAGGGAGCATACTGAGATTTTCTTTAACAAGGAAAGAACCAAAAAAGTTTTTTCTCCTTGACCCTCAGTGACCTAGAAAGTTCACTAACCAGAATAATCCATTCTCTAAGCATTCAGCAATTCAGTTCAGTGAGCCCGTTTTAAGTGCTTACTATATGGCAGCCCCTGCAGTACAGGAACAAAAATGAAACCATTCTGGCACTCCTGAAGCTTCTTTCTACATCATGTAACACAGATTGTAGACAAAGTTCATGCAAAGTAATTTCTTAGAGGAGAGAGTACCATCAACTATGGTATCTGCCTAGGTTTTTATAAAGAGGTGCCACTTGAACTGAGTAGTCCAGGTAATAGGGTTTTGCTATAATCAAGGTGCATAGTTAGTTTTTATTGTGATGGTTCCTTTAATTTTTAAGTTTGATCATAGAATAATTATAGAATTTAGACTTTAGAGATCATTTAATCATATACCCTATCCGGAAAATTAGGTCCACAGAGGTTAAGCAACTTAAAAGGTCACAAAAGCAATAAATAACAAAATTGAGGTTCAAATTAAGATTTTGGCTGCTACAGCTAGCATTCTTTCCACAATACCATTCTGTCTCAATGAGAAGAATCTTTTTTTTTTCAAGCTTAATAAACCCTGTTTTTATATGCTGTCACCTCCACTGAGAAATACAAACCATCAGCTAAATAATTCTTTTTGAAATAGGTCAAAACAGAAAAAAAAAATAGTCTGCTGATAATTTTTTCTAAACATTTGAAGAGCACTGCCCATGAGGGACTAGCCTACATTACTAAGCAAGGGATATATAGTTGTGTCCTTTCCTCCTGAGTCCTGGGAGGAAGGCTTTGTTATAGAAAGCTCAAAATTTAAAAATAACAAAACAATAAGTTAAAATATTAATCTGAAGTTGGTGAAAAATATGAAACTCTGAATAAAGATTTAAGGGTGACTCCCACTGAAGTTGGAACAATAGATGAGGCAGAGTGAGCCAGATGATGAAAATGGCTGAGCACTATGGTAGACATGGATAGGTGTTATTTCATAGCCCATCATCATCATAGTCCTTAATTTAAATAATAGAATTACCAGCTTTTAAATCTCTAACTCCCAATTACCTAGTTCTTAGATGATTATGTCATCTTTAGGAGTGGGAAGAAATCTAATGTTGGATTAAGTACACCTGATCCAATATTTTTCCCTAGCTAATCCCATCACTACTTTTATCTCTTCACTTATCACAGTAGTGAAATTATTCACTGGCACACAATAGGCACTTAATAAATACTAGTTGATTGACTGAATCTTCTGACCAAACTTTAACAGTTAATATACAGTAAAAGAGATGGTATGAAATCAGGAAGAATTGTAATGAAGCAATATATCTAATGCATAGTCATGAAGAGATGTCATACTCACCTTACATTTAAATTCATTTTCTCACATATGTAGTCCAAAGGAAATTCTCTTGAAGTGTGGTATCTTATCTTTTTCTGATTATACTTATTTTCCCTTTGTCCTTTATCACCATCAGCAGATTTGTTTAACTCATCATTTAAATTATGTATTGGGAGCAAGAGATCATTAAAAGACATGATCAGTTTTTTTTGGTTTGTTCATTAATTTATTGATTCAACAACAATTCATTGAGGGATTGGTTGGTTGTTGTCCTTCATAATAAAAGAGGAACAAAATTATATCACTTTGTTGAGGTCAAGATACGGTGTGTCTGATTGTGGCTGATCAGACCAGTACAAACTTGGAATGTTCTACAACAGGTTGGGCACAACTAGTCCATATGAATGTTAGGAGTGGAGTTGTCTCTAAATTTATGCTGTCCTGTGTCAGTGTCTCCCATGACTCACAATCAATTCCAGAGTTCTTCAGAGAGACCTTGAGAATGTCCTGATATCCCTTCTTCTGACTTCCATGTGGGTGATTGCATTGTATGAGTTCTCCATGAAATAGCCTTTTAGGCAAACATACATTTGTCATTCAAATAACATGGCCAGCCCATCAGAGTTGTACTCTCTGCAGCAGAATTTGAATGGTTGGTAGTTTTGCTGAGAAAGGACCTCAGTGTTTGATACCTTATCTTGCCAGGTGATCTTCAGAATCTTCCTAAGACAATTCAAATGGAAGTGATTGAGTTTTCTGGCATGGTACTGGTATCCTGCCCAGGTTTCATAGGTGTACAACAATGAGGTTGGCATATCAGCTGTGTAGACCTTCAATTTGTTAGGCAGCCTAACACCTCTTCTCTCCTACACTTTGTTTTGGAGCCTCCCAGACACTGAGCTAGAGCTTGCAATGCAAACACCAACATCATCACCTGTGTGTACATCCCTGAAAAGTATACAGCCAAGGTAAATGAACTTATCCACAGCTTTAAAAATCTCTCCATTTTCTGTAACTGATAGTTCCACATATGGATGGTGTGGTACTGGCTGATGGAGAACCTCTGTTTTCTTGGTGTTAATTGTCAGACCCAAATTAGCCCAAGCAGAAGAGAATTGCTCCATACTCTGTTGCATCCCAGGCTCAGAGGCTGCATCGAGTGCACAATCATTTGCCAAAAAAAGGTACACACAAACTCTCCCTCCACTTTAGTCTTGGCTTGTAGCCTTTTCAAGTAAGATAATTTATCATCAGTAAGGGAGCTGGCTTGGATGCCAATTTTGTCTTTGTTGAAGGCATCCTGGAACATGGCTGAAAATATCATGCTAAAAAGCATGGGAGCAAGCATACAGCCCTGCTTCACTCTGTTCATGACTGGGAAAGTACAAGATCATTGTCCATTATCCAGAACTGTTTCCATAAGTAGAGTGGCAGTATATCTTACACACAAAGTCAGAGAGGTCTTGGTTCAAGTTCTACCTCTAACATGTATTTTCTGGGTGTTCACGATTGAGTAATTTAACCAATCCCTCATTGCTCCAGGAAGCTTCAAGTTGCTTATCTGAATCAGTGGAAGAAATTTACACACCAAAAATTCCTTGTACCCTGTGCCATGAAATCACAGCTTGGACACCCCCCTTCTCCACTTTTTAAAAACCCTGATATAAGAAATTAAATATAAAAACAGCAAAAGTTCATAAGGAATAAGGGTAGCCCCAGCCTCTCACTTTTCCAAGATAGCTGTTTTACTCCTGTATAGCCACACTTAAATCCCAAATACTTTTATGGTTTCATTCAGTGGTTTTAATGTATAAGCAAGCAATTTGAAAACCTTAATGTACTATATAGTAAAATTTTTATTATTAGAATGGAATCATGTTTAGTTAATTTAGAATCTTTGACACTTATACTTTCTGGTCTTAGACCTATCTCACAACTTCGGCATGAGAAACTTAGATACACAGATGGTTGCTTTTTTTTATGTACTTTATTTTTTATGCCTTTTTTTTGCAACATAGATAATATGGAAATAATAGTTTTTTGGAAATAGCAGTATTGCCTGATTTCACATATAATAGGTTTTGCATTTTTTGCTTTCTCAGTTGGTGAGGGAGATGAGAGAATTTAGGATTGAAAATAAATAAAATAAAATAAAATATTCCCTTATTTAAAAAAAAAGAAACATCAGAAAAATTTCTTTTACCCAATTCCTTACTTCTCTTCTTATATACTGTTTTCTTGAAAAACTATAAACTTAGTAGGAAATTAATTAGAAATGCCTTTTTGCAAATGAGAATTGCATTAGGAAAACCTTGTTTTATTTGATTGATGTCAGAGTATTTATTTTAATTTATTTTATTTTTGTGGGGCAATGAGGGTTAAGTGACTTGCCCAGGGTCACACAGCTAGTAAGTATCAAGTGTCTGAGTCTGGATTTGAACTCAGGTCCTCCTGAATCCAGGGCCTGTGCTTTATCCTCTGTGCCACCTAGCTGCCTCCCGAGAGTATTACTTTATCAAATACTTAATAGATCTAGGCAAATGACTATTATGATTGTTAAAAAGGAGAATTAATTTTTTTAAAAAAAGGAAAATTTGTTAATTGGATGAACCAAGCTTGAACATGTATGTTAGTGCTGATCAGATTAAACCTAGAAGACAATTGGATACAAGTAGATAACTATGTTTAATTTACTATTTGCAAAGCTATTAAAATCATTGTGCTAAAGAATCCAAAACAGAATTGTATTTGTTTTGTAAGTTCTCTACAGTACAGCTTTAACTGTAACTATAACATGTTTGCTAACATGCTTTGATTGTTTTTAATGCCTAGTCCAATGAAAAGAGAACACTGGTAATAATTCTTTTTTGTTTATGTTTTTAGGCATTATATATTCTTCTTTCATTTTATTGATAAAAAGATCAGTGTAGGGGGCGACTAGGTGGCACAGTGGATAAAGCATTGGCCCTGGATTCAGGGGGACCTGAGTTCAAATCCGGCCTCAGACATTTGACACTTACTAGCTGTGTGACCCTGGGCAAGTCACTTAACCCCCATTGCCCCGCAAAAAACAAAAAAACCCAGTGTAGTTATTTCATATAAAAATATCAGAAATATTTAAAATATATTTAATGTATGCTTATTATTTTGCGTATGTGGAAATTAGTCATGGGAAAAGAAGCCATGGTAATTAAGCTTCCTGTTCTTGAATCACAAAACACTATAGGAAGTTCTAGCCTCTATTTGAGATTAAAAAAAGAATTATATTCTTGGAAAATCACCTTTCGAAATTTTGTCCCTTTAAAAAACTGTTTGGCATTAAAATTGTTGCAAATAATTAAAATCCTCTGATTATGGAGGAGAAATAAGATAGGTACCCAACTGAAATACAGAGTATTGTGTGAAAAATGCTTATTAGAGATAGCAACAGCTGCTATGAAAATTCAGAGTATGAGAGAGGTCATATTTGGCTGCAGATCAGTCTTCATAGAAAAGGTTGGCCTTGCCAGATGTATGGGTAGGATTTTTTTTTAATAGTATTTTATTTTTTCTAATTACATGTAACAACAAATTTTAACATTCATTTAAAAATTTTGAGTTCTAAATTTTCTCTCTTCCTCCTTAACTTCCCTCCTCCCAAAGACGGTAAGCAATTTGATACAGACTATATATGTGTAATCATGTAAAACATACTTCCACATTAGTCATGTTATAAAGGAAGAAATAGACCAAAAGAAAAAAAAACATGAAAAAATAGAGAAAATAAAAAATAGTATGTTTTGATCTGCATTCAGACTCCATCAATTCTTTCTCTGGATGCAAATAGCATTTTTCCTCATGAGACCTTTGTAATTGTCTTGGATCCTTGTATTGATGGAAAAACTAAGTTATTCTTGGTTATCATAAAATGTTGTTGTTACTATGTACAGTGTTCTCCTGGTTCTGCTCACTTCACTTTGCATAAGTTCATGTAAATCTTTCCAGGTTTTTCTGAAATCCACCTTCTCATCATTTCTTATAGCACAATAGTATTCCATCACATTCATATATCACAACTTGTTCAGCTATTCTCTACTTGATGGACCGATCCTCAATTTCCAATTCTTTGCCACTGCTGCTATAAATATTTTTTTACAAGTTTCTTCTTTTTCCCTTTAAAAAAAAATTCTTTGGGATACAGATCCAATAGCAGTGGTATTGCTGGATCAAAGGGTATGAACAGTTTTATAGCCTTTTGGGCAGAGTTCCAAATTTCTCTCCAGAATGGTTGGATCAGTTCATAACTCCACCAACAGTGCATTAGTGTGTGGGTAGGATTTCAACACAAGGAATTGTGTGTGTTTATGTACATGTTTAAGGAGTACACGATACATTCCAGGCATAGGGAATAACGTGAATATAGGCACATAGGTAGGAAATATGGAATGTGTTTGGTGAACATTGAGTAAGCTAATTTGGCTGGAATATAGAAAATGTGAAATACAATAAGTTGGGGTTGACAGTGTAGGCATTTTAAATATGGTTTTCAACATTCCATAATCTGGTTAAAGCCAGATTATTGAGGACCTTGAAGGCTAGACTAAAGAATTTGTGCTTAATTTAGAAATCCAGTGAGTTGCTTTGAATTGAAAAGTGATATAGAGTCATGGGATCACATATTTATAGCTGAAAGGGACCTAAGAGGCCATTTAATTTAGCCCCCTTATTTCACAGACTAGGCAACTGAGACCCAGTGAGGTAAAGTGACTTTTTCATGATCAGAAATGTATGTTAGGATGATTAAAATGGTAGCAGCAAGAAAAATTGAAAGAAGAAAATCAAGTGAAAAGAAAAAAGAAAATCAAGTCAAGAACAAGACTAGCTAGGAAGCCCTTAAAGTAGTCTGGACATGAGATAGTGAATCCAGATACAATAGACATGAGATGGTGAATCTGGATGCAATAGACAAGAAAGAGAAAAATCTGAAAGCTATTTTAAAGATACAAAGCTAGATTTAGGTGACATTAGATAAAGATGTGGTAGGTAAAAGATGAAATAACTCAGGAAACAAAGGTTCAAGCTTCCAAAAACTTTGATTTATTAAGCTATGCATGTCAGTTGCCTAACAAATCAGGACTGGACCCCTTCCTCAGCTTAGGGCTGGACCTTGAATATAGGAGGAGACAGACTTTTATATATTAAAAAGCAAATAATTAAATAAGACCAATGAATTAAAATGAAACAATGCATTATTAGGTCACCTGATTTCTAATTGGATAAAAGGTTAGGGACTTCCCAAGTTGGGTCAGGGAGAGTGAACAGGTGCAATTCCCTGAAGGTGTCCCATTCCTGCCAAATATCTGTAAACAATCAAAGGAACATGGAAACAACAACTAATTTATCAGTATGGGGGCCAGTTTTCTGATAAGACATGGGTTGCTTGAAATGTACAATTGTGAGAATTGCATCAATCTTTGGGTCTGACTAGGTTTCTGGTGAGTATAACCTAGTTTTTTGGTTAAGGGTCTCAAAGCAGCAAGTAGGGGTGGTCCAGCTTTCCAGCCAAGCAAGGCTAGGTTCAAACAATACAATAAGGTTGTCTCTCAATTTCCACAATTGAGTAAGTTTTCTAAGAAGACAGAATATGGGTTAGAGCCATAATTGAATAGAAAGGGAGCAGAGCTAGGTCCAGAATTGAGTCACAAGATGGAATCAGTGTGGTTCACTCAGTTCTCACAATTAACCACTTTCTGTCCTATTCCCATTAATTCCCTCAATTTTCTCAGAGATAATAAAGGGAAATTGAGTCCAAAAGGACTCTAACATTTTTAGAAGTCAGTCAAATAAGCATTTTTAAGTGCCTATAGTCCTACATACCTTTGAGAGAATGGATATACTTTGATAGAAGAGTTCATTTGAGTGAATATCCATTGTCACAACAAGTGTTGATTTGTGTTCTGGGTTTACTGTAGGTATCTAGAAATGGAGAATTAAAATCTCAGTTTTTACCTTCATCAATACATAATTATTGAATAGATTTCTGCCCATATGTTATTTTTATCATTAATAATGCTTTTAAAAATAATACAAATTATTGTTTTCTGAAGGCATTGCTTGAAGAAAAACAAAAAGAAGAAGATATTGAGAAAATGAAAGAAACAGTTTCTCGACTTGTACAAGAGGCCGCTGTGCGAACCAGGAAAGAAGTAAGAGACTTGTAATTTTGTTAAAGTTTTAAATAAAAATAGAAAAATACACACATAATAACTAAATATTGCATACTACTTTAACAGGGATTTGCCAGAACAACTACATGAAGAACAAGCAGAGAATTGCATTTTAAGTAAAGGCTTATGAAATATTTTGCAGGAAGTTTGCTTGAGCTAGTGATTGTGTGTGTGTTTGTGTGCAAGAAAGACAGAGGGAGAAATAGACATTCAAAGAGAGGAAAGAAAGAGGACATGAGATTGTTGGACCAAAGTGAAGAGAAGACCATGGAAGAGACTAAAAAAGAGATTTAAAAATAAATTTGTAAGCAGAAAACTGAGACCCAGTTATTTTTGCAGTATAGTAAAGTAAAAATAGTATTGCATTCAGTGGATTCAAGTTCAAATCCAAGCTCTTCTATTTAAAAGCTTTGTAACCCAACTTAACAATTCAAAAGAGACTTACCAGCCTAAACCATAACTGAAAGATATCCTCATTATAACATTCTTGAAAAGTAGTCATTCAACCTCTGCTTAAAGACCTTCAAGGAGAAGAAACCCACTACTTCTCAAGGCAGTCCATTCTACTTTTGGACAACTCTTAATTATTTGAAAGGTTTTCTGGTCAGCAAGTTTAAATTTGCTTCTTTACCATTTCCACCCATTGCTTCTAGTTATGTCTTCTAAAGCTGAACAGAACGAATCTAATCTCTTTCACAGATAGCCCTTTAGGGGAGAGGGAAAGAGAAGAAAATAAACATTTAATAAGTGCCTATTGTGTTCCATGCTGAGTTAAGCACTTTACAAATATTATCTAATTTGATCCTCACAACAGCTCAAGGAGGTAGGTGCTATTATTATCAGTATTTTGCAGATGAGGAAATTGGCATACAGAGGTTAAGGGACTTGTCTGGAGTCACAGAGCTAGTAAGCATCTGATCACATTTGAACTTAGGTCTTTCTTATAAGTCCTACTATCCATATGCCATACTTCCTGCCTACTTCTCTAATACCATCTTCCATTTACTCTGTATATTTCTATTATGTACCTATTCATATATGTAGTATCTCCCCCATCAAACTTCTTAAAGGCAGGAACTGCTTTTTATTGTATCACCAGCACTTAGATAAGTGCCTGTCCTGGTAAGTAGTTAATATGTGTTTGTTAATTGACTAGTTGATGTGATCCCTGTGGATCTATAGGACTTTGTTCAGACTTCATTTTTCTTCCTTATTGAAAAAGTTTCACTTTGACTTCAAAATTTCTTTTGTGAGATTTTTTTCATCTCTCCTATGCCTACTTCTCTAGAATTTTAGTCCAGGGGAAACTGCATACCTATCCTTCCTCACAGCTGTTGGAAATCTGCTTTCCCAAGGCCTTGTATACATGTCAAAGTCTGACTTTCCCGTCCTCTATTACAAACTCTAGGAGGGAGTGGTAATTTCCTCCTGCTGTCCCCATTATTTCCATTCCAAGAACCAGTTCCTTTCTATTAGTGAGGATTGATTTCAAGCCTGAGATTTCCCTTAGTTGATTCTTCATACTTTTAAAGGAGGAATTTTACATTAAGACAAATAAATTATTAGCTGATCTGCTTTTAGCAGAGAGAGCTATAGCATGTCTGGATAACTTCTATCACCTTACTACTAGATCCTAGCTCTGTGCCAGATTTATGGTGTTTCCTCTATCCCCCATTTGGTTTCTCTTTCTAGACAGGTGGTCTATATGATAACAAAATTGCTTGTTTTTTTTTTCTCTTGTGGTCTTAACTCAAATGCTCTCCACTATACTTCTTGGACTTAATAGTGAAGTCCCTTAGTATATTAAAAATGAATTAAAATTCTTTTAAATTCTATATGCAGATAAACTTTTTAATAAAGTTTTATATATGTCACATAGGAACTGACATAGTTCTGTGGTTTAATCCCATATGAAATTTTTAAATCTTATTTAGAAATATTTTAAAACAAAACAAAGAAAATTTTACTAATTGGAATTCAGTGATTGCATCACTCATTCTAGAAGGTCACAATCATCAAAGAACTGTTTAATTCTAGTTCTGAGAATTTGGTTTTATGTATTCATATATAACATGTTTATTAATAGCAATCAGTACATGTATAGAAAATATTTACTTCAGGCAAATTAATGATAGACTTAAAAATCTTTTCTTTTAAATGACAGTTAAGAAAAGATTATAATTTCTAGTCTCTGAATTAAAATAAAGATGAAGGCTGAGGTCACCACATAAGCTATTTGATTTCTCAAATTGAGTTGGCTGCAATAATTGACTTGTCATTTTATGTTAACATTTATATTTCTATTATAATATGTTTATTATATTTATTTTATAATAATATCTTTATATAATTATATATTAATATTATAATTTAGATTAATATTTACAACAGCTAAAAGAAAGCATGTGCTTTATTTTGGTAAAGTAATTGCTAGTTGAAATTTTAATAATAATGTTTTTAGTTAAAATTTTAAAATAAACATTTTAAAATTTATAAAGTAAAATATCTTTTTTCATTATATTTGTTGTTTTCCAAATTCTTTGTGCTTATAAATCTCTTCTACTGGAAAGCTTTAATCCCTCAATGAGAAAATATATATGTTTCAGTTTGCTGTGGTTAAGAAAATAACCAAATGATCATTTAACTCTTCCACAAAGTTAAAATAAAAAGTATAAAAAGAAATCACTTTTAAAATAAAGTATGTTCTTAAAATGAAACATTAGTCTTATGTGTGAAGACTGTATGTATATGTGCGTTGGCAGTTATCCTTTGTTCTCAAAGAGGACCAAAATGATATCACTATATTGGAATCAAGGTATGGGGTATCTGATTGTGGCTGATCAGACCAACATGAGCTCAGAAGGCTCTATCACAGGCTGCACACAATTAGTTGATATGAATATTTGAAGTGGAGTTGTCTCTAAGTTTGCACATCTCATGTTTCTATTGACCTATTGCACTTCTACTTTGCTTATAGAGCACAGCGCCTTCTTTGATGCAAGCACACCATGCTGGGCTGTCCTTTTCCAGCATCTCTCATGTCATGTGATCAATTCCAAAGTTCTTCAGAGAGACCTTGAAAGTGTTTTTATATCCCTTCTTCTGACCACCATGTGAGCATCTTCCTTGTGTGAGTTCTCCATGAAATAGTCTTTTAGGCAAACATACATTTGTCATTCAAATAACATGGCCAGCCCATCAGAGTTGTACTCTCTGCAGCAGAATTTGAATGGTTGGTAGTTTTGCTGAGAAAGGACCTCAGTGTTTGATACCTTATCTTGCCAGGTGATCTTCAGAATCTTCCTAAGACAATTCAAATGGAAGTGATTGAGTTTTCTGGCATGGTACTGGTATCCTGTCCAGGTTTCATAGGTATACAACAATGAGGTCGGCACATCAGCTGTGTAGACCTTCAATTTGTTAGGCAGCCTAACACCTCTTCTCTCCCACATTTTGTTTTGGAGCCTCCCAGACACTGAGCTAGAGCTTGCAATGCAAACACTAACATCATCACCTGTGTGTACATCCCTGAAAAGTATACAGCCAAAGTAAATGAACTTATCCACAGCTTTAAAAATCTCTCCATTTCCTGTAACTGATAGTTCCACATATGGATGGTGTGGTACTGGCTGGTGGACAACCTCTGTTTTCTTGGTGTTAATTGTCAGACCCAAATTAGCCCAAGCAGAAGAGAATTGCTCCATACTCCGTTGTATCCCAGGCTCAGAGGCTGCATCGAGTGCGCAATCATTTGCAAAAAAAAAAAAAAAAAAAGGTACACACAAACTCTCCCTCCACTTTAGTCTTGGCTTGTAAGCCTTTTCAAATAAAATAATTTATTGTCAGTAAGGGAGCTGGCTTAGATGCCAATTTTGCCTTTGTTGAAGGCATCCAGGAACATGGCTGAAAATATCATGCTAAAAAGCATGGGAGCAAGCATACAGCTTTTTTTCCATGACTGGGAAAGTGCAAGAGCATTATCCATTATCCAGAACCCGTGTAAGCATGGAATTGTGGAACTGGTGTACAATACTGATGACCTTCTCCAGGCCACCACTTTTGACATAATTTTCTATAAGTCCTTGTGACCTACAGTGTCCAAGGCCTTGGTCAGATTAGTGAACTTTGTGTACTGGCTTCTGTTCTGCTCCTGACATTTCTCATGGAATTGTTGGGGAGCAAACACCATATCAACCATTCCTCAGCCCTTTCTGAAGCCATACTGACTCTCAGGCAGATGACCATCTTCAAGGTTAAGTATCAGCCTTTTAAGAGGACTCTGGCAAGAATCTTGTCAACTATCACTGAGAGACACCCCTCCCCATCCACCATGTCTGTCACAGGACAATCTTTTTCCTTTACCTTTATAGAGAGGATAATGGAAGCATCCCTGAACTCCTGAGGGATAATCTTCTCTTGCCATATAACCTGGACAATTTCTGTCAGCTTTGTATGAGTAGGAGACCCCCCTGCCTTGTAAATTACAGCTGGAATACAATCAATACCAGGTGCTTTTTTTCCATGGGAGAAGAAGGAGCCTAATGGCATTCAAAACCATTTCTTCAGTTGGAAATTTAGCTAAAGAGGGATTGACTTCAACCTGAGATGTATGGTCAGTGGCTTCCACATTGATTGATGACAATCTGTTGAGAACACCATGGAAATGTTCAGCTCATTTTCTCCACAATCATGTCCTTATCACTATCAATGTGGCTTCAGTAACATTAAATCTTTGCCCCATAAATAGCCTTACAGGCATCATAAAAGCACTTTGGATTGTTATTATCAGTGTAAAACTGAATTTCATCTGCCTTCTTACTGAGCCACGAATACTGCATCTCTCTTAGTTTTACTTGTACTTTACTTTTGATAGTTAAATGCTGCCTTCTTAGAAACTGATAAACTATCCTGCTAGAAAACCCTGTGAAGTTCTTTTTTGCCTAGCAGTTTCTGAATTTCCCTATTCTTTTTGTCAAACCAGTCTTGATATTGGTGAATGTTCTGACCTAGATGAGTAATTGTAGTGCTTGTTGTATACCAAATCTCTGAAAGCTGCCCACTCCTTTTCTGCTCCACTATTGTCAACCATGTGTTGGCTCAGTTTTTCCTCCAAGTTAGGAACAAACTGGCTCAGAGAAGCACTCTAATCTGTTGACATTAAGTGTTCCAGTAGTTGTTTTGCCTTGGGGACTCTGCTTTTGTGGAATGCAAATATTTAGCTTGGAGAGGGTCTATAAGTCTATGATCACGCCAGCACTGTGCACCACACATTGCCTGCATCACTCACATCCTATCTTCTGCCTCTTCCTACAATGACATAGTCTTTTAAATGTCAATGTTTGCTGCAAGGGTGCATCCACAAAGTTTTACTACATTTAGGTAAATGGAAGACAGTGTTGGTGATGACAAGGTCATGAGATGCACAGGAGTCTTCAGTAGTAAGTGACCATTGCTGTTGGTGTTCCCAATTCCATTCCTCCCAAAGACTCCCTGCCATGTCTGGTAATTTGTGCCAATCTTGCATTAAAGTCATCCAGAATTATCAGCTTGTCCACTTTGGGTACATTGAGGATGAGGGGCTCTAGGTCTTCATAAAATCTTCCTTTGACCTCATCAGGATTCGTCATGGTGGAAGCATAGGCATTGATGTTGGTGGCATTGGCACTTTCCTGAGAGAGGCAATTGTATTGTCACGAGCTTGTCATTCACTTCTTTTGGCAGGCATACAGGCTTGTTGACTATATTTTGATTGCAAAACTCTATCAGCAAAAAACCCCCCAAAACTATCAGTTTCATAGCGGTCCCCTTCACTGTAGCTACTCCAGAAAAACATGTATCCAGCTCCAACTTTGGGAAGCTGGCCTTCATTTGCCAACCTTGTTATTCTTGAGGCTACTCTTTTGATGTGATACCTACTGAATTCTTTTACAAGAGCTGTTCGTCTTTCAGGTCTATGGGGTTTGTGTTGTCCATAAGTGTGCACACATTCCAGGTATCTATGGTGAGTGGAATCATCTTTGCAGAAGTTTTTGTACCTTCCTTTTGTGTTTTGACCTCAGGATGGGATCCTTGCCTGCCATGATAAGCAGGCCAGGGTTGGCTAAAGTGGACAATTTTTAGGGCACCTTTTCTAGTCCATTTCTCACACCAGGAGGTGAGCAGTGGGGTCCTTAAAGGCTACTCAGACACCCAAGGTGGCTGCCAAATCCCACTGCTGCTTCCAATGAGAAGACAACCCAATGACCTTGGCTGCTTGTGTACAGGGTTGTGACTATAGCTCCCAGTATATCCACACCTGCTGCTTCATCACTTGCCTGTTGCCACAGGATTTTGAGATAGGCAAAAGTAGTAAAAAGGTATGGGTGATGTCTTTTGAATTTCACATAAATCAGATTTAAGTGAGGCAGAGTTGCTCAAAGTTGTCAGCCTTACTCTTGCCTCCAGAATCATCAAAGTCTAGTGGCAAGACAGATGACTGGCCATGGCTAAGAGTACAGTGCATGACCTTGGTATCTTCTATGTCTAATCAAACTCTGAGTGCTCCACAGAGTATATACTTCAGCTGCCTCTATGGCCATTGGAATAAAGTGGTCTCATCCACCCATTCCCACCAGGGGAAGTCTTCACATGCTTGGGGTAAGCATTCCCCGCAATTCACCAATGAGTTTGAGACCCCTTGATTATCCTCAGCCTGGCTTAGCCTGTGTGCTGAAACAGTTTACAGGGGTGTTGCTGCTGCACATGCTACAGCTTCTTAGAACCACAGGTGAGAGTTGGGTGGATCAGGTGGAAAGCAGCCCTTAAAAGGGCTTGGTAGCCTTCACACCAGAGGTACTAGTCTTTGCTAAGCACACCCTGCATCCCATGTATGTGCATATCAAACAACAACAATAATGGAGAAAAATATTTGCTATAATGATGGTGATAAATTGATCCCTAGCATTACTTTGTTTTCTTTTTTTTTTTTTTTTTGGCAGGGCAATGGGGGTTAAGTGACTTGCCCAGGGTCACACAGCTAGTAAGTGTCAAGTGTCTGAGGCCAGATTTGAACTCAGGTACTCCTGAATCCAGGGCCGGTGCTTTATCCACTGCGCCACCTAGCCACCCCCCTAGCATTACTTTGTAGAGAAATCACAGAAAGATGGATAGATAGATATATGTATATCTAGATAAGTATGTAGATGTATATACACATGTATAATATATGTATATATTATATAAACAACATAATATACATATATAATATAGTATATATAATATCTAGATATCTATCCATATCAATAACATAAGCTATTCAAAATAAAATATATAATAATAAATGCATAGTATTATGATCAGCAGCCTCTTGATTTTGGCACTTGGAGTCATAAGGACTAATAGTTTTAAATGATGAAATGAAAGTAAATGGCAGTATTACATCTCTTCTAAGAAAGCTTTTAGTGCTGCTTTAAACTATGCTATTCATTCATTCAACCATTATTTAAGTAAATTATTATAGGTAATGAATTTTGTTAGACCCTACAGAAGAAAGTAAGATAAAGTTGTTGTTTTGTTTTGTTTTGTTTTTTCTTCTTCTTTTTTTTTTTTCAGGGCAATGAGGGTTAAGTGACTTGCCCAGGGTCACACAGCTAGTAAGTGTCAAGTGTCTGAGGCTGGATTTGAACTCCGGTACTCCTGAATCCAGGGCCGGTGCTTTATCCACTGCGCCACCTAGCTGCCCTGTTTTGTTTTGTTTTTAAGAAAAGGTTTCAGTAGAGTTGTCATGTGACCAATAAAATAGAGGATTAGGCATACACTCCTACCCTTAAAACCTCTCAAACTTCTCCAAAATGAGAATTATAATTTTGCACAGTTATACAGTTAAGCAATTGCAGATGTTTCCCCAGACTAAAATACCAAGACCCCTAAGAAGGTAAATGCTTAATAAACTAGAAGCAGAAAGGCTAATCCCAAATCCCTAAAGTGCTCATTCAGCCATCCATTCCTTCCACCACCACCAGCCAAGCTCTGGCAGACTGGTACAACCTGACTTATACCCTTGTAACAGAACTCTTTCCTTTCTCCAGCCTCCACTCCCCTCCTCCCTTTGCCATAGAGGTAGAGAAAGGTAGAAGAAAGTTGGGTTCTTGCTCTACCTGGAGTAGCATTGTGGCAGCATATTGGGCTGCACAGAAATCTAAGAAATCAGAAAACTAAGGAACCATCGGAATTGGGACAGGCCTGAAAGAAAGGAGATTGTCATCCAGCTAAAGCACATTTTGTTCCCCCAAAAGTCACTTAAAACAGAGGCTTGAGACTGGAAAAAAGTGAATTCCCCAGTATGGAAGGAGATTGAGAGTGCTTTGAGGTGCTATAATCAAAGCAGAGAGGGAAGGCTGTCAAAATGTGAGATTGAGGAATATAAGGAAAAGAGACTGGAATTACCAGATATTTCAGGAGGAAGAAAACTTGAGCACAAGTAGATAAGGAAGATATTGACAATAGAAGGGAAGATGGCCTCAAGATTATCTATGAGTCCAAACATATCTCAATAAATACTGTAAGACAAAAATGAATTAATGATGAAGCAGAAGACCCTGAATATTCCCAAAAAGGCATGGACCTGCAGCAGGATGTTCTGCATGACTCAAGAGAAACGAGAATGGTAAAAGTAGAATTTATAACTTGCAGAGCAGAAAAAAGAAGACAGAAATTGAAACCATGGTGACAAGTCTGTCCGGAAAAACAAAAGAGAAAACAACTAATTGAAAATATGACTACACAGAAGTAAAAGACAGTTTGGAAGGAGAGAAGCAAAAAAGCAGTAATGTTAAAAGAACACATGATCTCTATACAGTAAAAACATATTGAGGGGACAGCTAGGTGGAGCTGTGGTTAAAGCAATGGCCCTGGATTCAGGAGTACCTGAATTCAAATCTGGCCTTAGACACTTGACACTTACTAGCTATGTGACCCTGGGCAAGTCACTTAACCCTCATTGCCCTGACCAAAAAAAAAAAAACCAAAACATATTGATCTCAGAGGAAATTTTAAGGAATATAAGGTTTTGCAGAAGAACATGGCAAATCAAAAAAACCTGAAAACCATAATGCAAGAAAAGTGCCAAGAACTTAAAGTGCCAATCAAAAGATTCCACAAATCACTTTAGGAGTATGGAGGAGACACCTTATACTGCACACTCTAATACATATAGTGGTTAAATTTAGCAATTTTAATAACAACAAATTCTTCAAGCAATCAAGAGAAAGAACCTCAAATATAAGAGAAATAAATTCAAGTAAAATAAGATCATTCTATGCCCTCCCGACATAGCAGAAGGGAATGGAATAATATGTTTCAAAGAGCAAAATAGCTGTAACGATTGGAATAACGCCACCTGCTGGATACTTACTGTAGAAGAGTTCTGCCCATGAAGCGAAGGTCTTTGAGGGCAAGACCAGGAGTCTTTTCTTTGGCGGGGAGGAAGTGACGCAGACTAGTGGGAGGAGGAAGGAAGAGACTGGCGCTGAGTCTCGGGCTCTTTCCTTTGGACTCTGGTGGAGAGCGGAGCTAGAAATGTGCTCTCCCTTTAATAGCTAGGAATTTAGGCCTTTTTCTCTCTCTTTACCAAATTCTTATTCTCCTTAATAAATGCTTAAAAGTCTAACTCTTGCTAAAGCTTATAATTTATTGGCGACCACTCATTAGATATTTTAGACAGTTTAGCTAGAATTTTAGCCCTTAACAGATGGCTGACCACGAAGAGGAAAGCTAACCCTCAGTCTTCTGATCTGCTGGTTGGGTAAGAAATTTCCCCTCCCTCTCCCTTTAACTGCTAAGTACTGGTGTACTGGCTGTGTTTTTCCTTTAAATTTTTTCGAATGGACCTTTTAAACTCCCTAATTACCCTATTTTTGATTTTGGTCTGTTTAACCAGACAAATGGGAGATAAGATCATGTTAATGCTTTGTTTTTGTGGATTTTCTATTTTTCTTTTTATTTTTGTTAAAAGAGCCAGCAACTTACTCACACAAGGAAATATCTCTCCCTCTCCCAACCATGCTTTTTCAGAGAAACCTGAAGAGATTCCCGCAGCTTTTCCCAGTTCTAACAGTAATTGTTGCTTTAATTTTGCATGCCTGGAGGCAATGACCCACCCTCTAGAAGCTTTTAATCCCCTAGCACCTGGAGGCAAAGTGGGGGAAGAGGAATCCAGGCCTGAGTTCAAAATCAAGTCTGATTCAAATTGCGCTGGTCCCTCCCCTCCTCTCCAGACCCCACCCTCTACTCCTCCTATGGCCAAGCCCATAGCTTCCCCTGCCTGGGAAGTCCAGAGATCTGATGCGCATGCTCAACTTTTTCTACCTGCATTTGCAGCTTCAGGCTCAGCCCTTCCCCATCCTGGCTGTGCTTTTGAGACAATCTTAGAAAACTCTTTAAATTCCAGATATGCTCGTTTTGTTCATAATTTTGCTAACCTGCTTTTGTCTTTAATTAGTAATCTTATAAAGCATTTGTATGGTGAAAAGACTGACAAACAATATAGAGGGGTTAAAGAAGAAAAACTTAAGCTGAATAAGAATGACAATCATCAACATAGTTCAAGACTCTGCTTCTTTTGCCATGGAAGGGTATATATTTTACAGAAATGTAGAAGTAAGCAGCAAGGTATTGATATGAGTATTGGGGATTTTAGATATCGGAATCAAAGGTGTTCTGAATTCACTCAGAGTATTAATATCAGTTCAGAGGTTACATAGGATTTCTATGCTATTACATATACATTTTGAAATTAATGGTATGGGTTTATTTTCATAGAGATTTTCATGCTTTTGAGATTGTGTTTTATATTTAGTTTTTAAAACAAGGAGAATATTTGTAAAAGCTTTTTATAGTCATGTGATCAAGTTTATATTTTATAATACTCTTATTAATATTAAGTTCACATTCATTTAGACTTCCTTAGTTTGAATTTCATTGTCTTTTATTGTTCCATGTGTATTTTCTTCTATTCATTTGTCTATCTAATTTTGAAACATTGCAAGATGGTTTTGATTTTATTATACAATGTTAATTCTAGGAGTATTGTGCTCCCATATTCTGAGTTGTTTGTTTTTGTTATTTTTTCTCAACTGATTATTTGATCAAACTCTTTAAAGCATTTCCCTGGCAAATTGTTTGCCATGGCAAGTGTAAATTGATTCTAGAAGTATTATTTTTGATAAGCATATTCCAAAAAAAAAAAAAAAGAGGGGAACATTTGTAAAAGTTTTCTTTGAGATTGTATTGTGCTTTAACTTGTATTTAAATATGTTCAGATTTTTCAAAAAAGTAATTGTATACTAAGTAAAAAAGGGTATTATTTGAAATTGTTGCATAATTATATATTGTGTTCTGAGTCAAGATGTATTCACATTTTTTGCAATCATTTATTATCCTCAATTTTTAAATCCATATGAGACTTGGATTATGGGAACTTATCATTTAAGACACTAATTACCTTTATTCTGAGTTATCAGATGCCAGTTGGCCAAGGTGCCATCCAATCACAAGAGGAATACATGCAAGAGCAGACACTGAACTGTCACATGAGGGGAGACATGCATGAAGTCAAGGTATGGCCGAGGGAACGGCTTTTGACAAATGTTGAGGTTGGATTCTCTTGGTTTAATATTTTATTTTATTTTTCCCCACAATATTGTACAGATGGCTGGAAGTATTCATCCCACCCATCTCACTTCTACACCTGGCTTCCATGCTCCCTCCTATATGCCTGATGCCATGGACATCTCAGTCCCATGCATCTGATTAAGTCTGACTCAGTTTCTTCCAATATGTTCGGTGGCATGGACATATATTCCATCCACCTATTTTAAGCCTGGCATACTGTATGGGCAGTACATATTGCTCAAGTGTGGGAATGCTCATATCCCATCATTTCTCTGTTCTTTTATGGTAACCCCCATAATTATCTCAGGTGTCATGATAAATACAGTGTTGAATTTGGCCTTGACACCTGTTACCAATTATATTAGATTTTTTAATTTCTCATAATGGCATGAGGATAATTAGGCAGATGATGCAAAAAGTGATGAAACAAAGATAAAAATTATTTTTAAAAATTAATATCGCAGCAATTGTCTTCTCAAATACCCTCCATAAGGGGGGACTATAGTAATATTATAATTTTAAAGAATGTTTCAATTTTTGTTTTATTATATGTTTCATGTGTAACAACTAAGATTCTGAATTCCCTTAGACATGTTTTTGAGAACTTTCATTGTTTGATTTGATTATTGACAAAGCTATTTTAAAGTTGTGTTAAGCTCAATTTTGTAGGAAGTTTTCCTGGCTGATTACCAGCATCCACACATCAACCCCTGAAAAGACTTCCATTCCACGACTACACCTAGAGGACATCTGAGAAAAGACTTTCAGAGACTTTAAATGAACAGTTTTGATTTGTTGTTTTTGTTGTGTTTTTTTTTCTCTTTCTGTTATAATATACACCATCTGTAACATGTATTCTCTGCAGAGGCCCTCCCTTTGCAAGACCAATGTCAAAGCGTCGGTTCATGAGGACAAAAAAAAAAATCACCCCTCTGGACAAAACTTTCCTCTCTTCCTTTTCTATATTGTTGTTCACATATTATTAGTTAGCAATAGTTATTATATTCTTTTTACTGTTCCGTCAAGGAAACATTTTCTTGAGGAACAACAGGGGGGACTGTAACGATTGGAATAACGCCACCTGCTGGATACTTACTGTAGAAGAGTTCTGCCCATGAAGCGAAGGTCTTTGAGGGCAAGACCAGGAGTCTTTTCTTTGGCGGGGAGGAAGTGACGCAGACTAGTGGGAGGAGGAAGGAAGAGACTGGCGCTGAGTCTCGGGCTCTTTCCTTTGGACTCTGGTGGAGAGCGGAGCTAGAAATGTGCTCTCCCTTTAATAGCTAGGAATTTAGGCCTTTTTCTCTCTCTTTACCAAATTCTTATTCTCCTTAATAAATGCTTAAAAGTCTAACTCTTGCTAAAGCTTATAATTTATTGGCGACCACTCATTAGATATTTTAGACAGTTTAGCTAGAATTTTAGCCCTTAACATAGCTCAAGATGCAACCCATGGCGACAAATCCTGCAAATCTCCAACTAATAATTTTTAAAAGGACATATAATAAAAGAAATCATCTTTTAGCCAACCATCATTAAAAAGGTCAGAAAATCAAATCAACAAGTAGCAAATGAGCAATATAACCAGAAAAAAATTTAATTATCAGAAACTATAATACACAGTTATATACTAACAAAATTGAATACTAAAGAATAGAGGAATACCTTCAAAAATATAACAGGAGACCAAATAGAGGTCATTAATAATTTATTATCAAAAATGAAATATAACTAACTATAAAGGAACTACCAAAACAGCAACATCAGTAAAAACAACTCCTTTTTTTACTATATCTGATGGCTTTCTGGATTAGGTAAGAAGAAGAATATAGGGAGATACCCTGGTGATGTCAAAATATAACAATAAAATTTATTTTTTAAATGGCATAGTCATTTCCTACAGTTAGTGTATACCTAAGGTATAACATAAGATGTTAATGTTGGAAAATTCCTAATTGTTTTACAGCACCATAAGCTAATTACTAATGTCTCATTGATGTCAGAAAGTTTCTTATGAGTGATTTAATATTGTGGGTGGTTATTAAAAAGATTTACAGAATATTATCAGAACTGGATTATATGTGGAGTACTGCTCTGATGAGACGAGTAAATTATTCAAAAGTGCTATAATTAAGGAAAACACTGTAATTCTAATGAATTTGAGTAAAGATTTTACTTGTAAATGAACTTATATAAATATGCGTATAACATTTTCCTCTGTGAGACCTTTATTAAATATTATAAATTAAATTTTAATAGCTTGTTGCATTTTATAATGTCAGTAAAAAAGGTGATATCTTTTGGTATCTTTCTATGGTCTTGTCATATTTTTGTGTCTTAATCTTACTGCACATGTCATAATTTTTCTATTTTACAGCTACAAAGTTATAATTATACAGACATTCTGTACTGGTCAATTTCTTTTATCTGCTTTTTATCCTAACTTTTTCACCTGTTTTCTTGAATAGATACACTTCACAATCTGACTTCATTGTACCTTTTCCATCCTATCTCATGTTGGTAGTAGTGGTATTCTGTCATTTCAGTTGTGTTCAACTCTGACCCCTGTAGGGGCCAAATTTAATATGGGGAAAGTTAATTGGGTAGATTTCTGTAACATTGGGGTTCAGAAAATAATAAGGGGGCAGCTAGGTGGCGCAGTGGATAGAGCACTGGCCCTGGATTCAGGAGGACCTGAGTTCAAATCTGGCCTCAGACATTTGACACTTACTAGCTGTGTGACCCTGGGCAAGTCACTTAACCCCAATTGCCTCACCAAAAAAAACCCAACAAAAATATAAACAACAACAACAAAAAAAAATAGAAAATAATGAGGGACCTCTAGGTCCAAAGTTTCCTCTCTTCCAAACTGCCCTTTTTTAGCTATTTCTCCAAGGCTCATAAAAAAGGAGATTAACAACCTCTTTTCCACAAACAAATCAGTTTTTATCAATGGGAATAAAATATATAACAAAGGTGAAGTTAATAAAGCCAGGGACAAGGGAATAGGGGAAGAGAAAAAATGGATAAGCTCCCTGGCTGTAGCAAAGACTGACTCCACCCCCAAACTTGCTTCCAGCTCAGCTAATTCAAAGAGCTGGCCTCATTTCTATTAACTCACCACCTGGGGTCTGTACTTTCCATGGGAGTCAGCCGTGTAGCCCCTCTCCAGTCTGCTCTTAGAACCTCACCAACAGGAAAGAGAGCTCCTCTGAGTAAGCGTTAGCTTTACTCCTTTTTCTCTCCCTCCTTTATATTTATATGCTAAAATTTGTTTAGCCATTACTCCAGTTGATGAGCATCTACCTTCCTTCCAATTTTTTTGCCATTACAACAACTGACTTTATAAATGTTTTGGAATGTATAGGAACTCTTCTATCTTCAACAATCTTGGGACGTATAATTAGTAGTGATACTTCTTGTTTAAAAACTTTGTGCTATTTAGTGAGTCTTTTTTGGGGGGGGGGCAATGAGGGTTAAGTGACTTTCCCATGGTCACACAGCTAGTGTCAAGTGTCTGAGGTCAGATTTGAACTCAGGTCCTCCTGAATCCAAGGTCAGTGCTTTATCCACTGGGCCACCTAGTTGTACCCCAATTTAGTGATTATTTTAGTGTAATTTCAAATTCTTTTCCAGAATGATTATACCAATTAATAGGTCATTCAATAATACACCAATATTCCCAGAGCTCTGTAACATTTTGCCATCTTTTGTCAACTTTGTTAATCAGATAGGCATAAATGAAACCTTAGAATTGTTTTAGTTTGAATGTCTCCTGTTAGTAGTGAGTGATTCAGGGCATTCTTTCCTATGGCTGTTGGTAGCTTGCATTTCTTATTTTGCAAACTTCATATTCTTTGATCACATATCTATTGGGAGATGGCCCTTATTTTTATATACTTAACCTCAATTCTCATGGATATAAATCCTTTTTCAGACATATTTGCTATAAAGATTTGCCTAATCAACTGTTTCTCTCTTAATTTTAGATACATTGATGGTCATGTCAATTCTAGGCCTCCTTCATATCTTCTTTTTTTTTTTTTTTTTCCTCTGGATTCTTGACCTTTCCTTTCTCCCAATGAAATTGCGGTATTATTTTGTCTCATTCTGTAAAGTAAGCTTTTGGTTGTTTGATTGACATGGCACTAAGTCTGTAAATGTATTTTGGTAGTTTGTCATTTTTATTAAATTGGTATTGCTCAACCATGAATAATAAATTTTTCTACTTATTGAAATATTTCCTGATTCTCTAAATCATATTTTATAGTTGCATCTATATTAGTTTTGAATACATCTGAGAAGTTTAGCTCCCTGATATTTTATGCATCTTATTATTTTAAATGTAATTTGTTTTTCTCTTTTCTTCTATTAAGTTTTGTTAGCAATATATGGAAAAGCTGATGATTTTGAGGGTTTATATCATATTCAACTACTTTCATCAGTCAGCATTATATTGTATACTGTGTGAGAGGTTCTATATTCTCAATTCTGTGAATATAGGGATAATATAATGAAGCAGTTATTATCCCTCAAAAAACTTGAATGTGTACCCATAAATATAAGCAAAATAAATAAGGAAATTTGAAGGGGGAGGGACAGATATTAGAAGCTTGAGGAATGACAGAGAAAAAACTATGTAGAAGGATGTGCTTGAGCTGAGCTTTGAAGTTTTAAATGGAGATTTCAGATAGCTGAGTTAGGGATTATATTACAGGCATGGACAACAGTCTGTGTAAAGGCACAGAGTCAGGAGATGGAGCTTTCTATGTAAGGAATGTCTAAAAGGACAGTTTGACTGGACCATAAAGTTAATTAACATCAGTAACTTTCTTGAAGTTACTAGTTGTTTTGTTTTGTTTTATTTTTAGTGAGGCAATTGGGGTTAAGTGACTTGCCCAGGGTCACACAGCTAGTAAGTGTTAAGTGTCTGAGGCCGGATTTGAACTCAGGTACTCCTGACTCCAGGGCTGGTGCTCTATCCACTGAGCCACCTAGCTGCCCCTACTAGTTGTTTTGAATAATTTTTAAAAATAAAAGTATTTTATTATTTTCCAGCTACATGTAGAGATAGTTTTTAACATTTGTTTACATAAGATTTCAAATTTCAAATTTTTCTCCCTCCCTTCCCTCCCTCCCCTGTGCCCTAGACAGCATATGTGTGTGTGTGTGTAATAAAATTAAACATATTTCTGCATAGTCCTGTTATAAGAGAAGAATCAGACCAAAAAGGAAAAACCTCAAAAAAGAAAAACACCACCACCCAAAACAAAAGAAATAGTATGGTCCTATTAGCATCCATATTCCACAGTTGTGGGTTTTGGTTTTTTTTTGGATTTGGAGAGCCTTTTCCAGTTTTGAATAATTTTAAATTAAATCTTTATCATTCTCTAAGTAAAACCATCATATCATTTGCAGAAAGAAAATATGTTTTCTCTTCTTTACCTAGCCTCATTACCTCGACTTTTTTGTTTTATTACTGTAGCTATCATTTAAGAATATCAAATAACAATAGTAGCAATAATGACAAATCACTCTGTACCTACTTACCATATACATGGTTCTTTTGGGCATATTTTCCCCCAACCAGATTGTGTTTAGGCAGTAAGAAAGATAGCCAAAGATCAGGGTTTGTGAAGTGTGTGTATGTATTTGTGTGTGTGACCATATTGTGACAATTGGACTATATATTATTTAGTTTTTTTATTCCTTGGCTTCTTTCCCCAGCACTTAAAATATTTATTGAATTTGAATTTTTGTTTTGAGCCTAATTTTTTTAATATCTCAATGTACAGGTGGCAAATACAAGAAAACAGTATAATTTACAGATTTCTCGATTAACAGAAGAACTTTCAGCCCTCCAAATGGTATGTTAAATATTGTTTTGCTATTACTTACAAAATTCATAAATTCATTTATTTTTAAGGCTAAGTCTTCTTTAATGGGTTCTATGTAAGAAAGATTGACAAATTCCATTGAATGAATGTATTTTAAAAGGAAAGAAACAGTTGCAGTAGCATTACTATGCTTGAGGCCAATAGAAGTTAATGACAACATTTTGAGATCAGAAAATTATATATACCTTTCCTTGTTTGGGGAGAACTTTCCCAATTACTCTAAACCAAATAATCTCCCCCTTTTTTCGTTCATAGTTTGTGTTGTTTAACACTTACTAGTACCATTGTTTTGTAGTCACAGTATTAAGAGATTTCATCATTTTCTGTTAGAAAGGATATTAGAGATCATCTAGTTTTATAGATGAGGAAACTGAGACTCAGAGAGATTAACCTATTTGACCTCTTGCTTCTCTTCCTACCTATCTATCTCTCACCTGATAACTATGGGTGTCCAATAGGGCTCTTTCTTAGACCTTCTTCTCTTCTTCCTCCTTATACTTGGTAACCTCATCATTTCCCATGATTCTCAAAAGTACTTATCTATCCCTAACCTCTTTGCTGACCTCCAGTCTCACATTCCCCAATTGCCAATTTTTTCAGATTGGATGTGCCAAAGGTATCTTAAACTCAAAATGTTTAAAACTGAATTCCCTACCATCTTGTCAGTCTCTCAGACTCACAACCTAGCTGTCACCTTCTGCTCCTTACTCTCACTCCCCCATAACCAATCTGTTGCCAAAGACTGTTGATTTTACCTTTGTAACATCTCTTACACACATACCCTTTCTCCTCTGACACTGCTACCTCCCTGCTACAGGCCTACTCACTCTTAGAGTATTGCAGTATCCTGGTGTTTGGTTTGCTCCAAAAGAACTTTCAAAGTGATCTTGCCTAAAGCTCAGGTCTGACCATGTCACCCCTTACCATCCCCCCCCCCCCACCCCTCTACTCCCAACTCAGTAAACTCCACTGGTTCCCTATGATCTCTAAGATAAAATTTAAAATTCCTATTTGGCATTCAAAGTCATTTTATACTCCCACACTCACACCTTTCCAATTTTCAGACACTACCCCATGTAGTCTTTCATTTGGTGACATTGGACTGACTAGCCATTTCAAACAAGAACCTCTATCTCCTGACCAGGAATTTTCACTGGCTGTGCCTTATGCCTGGAATACTCTCCCTCCTCATCTCTACCTCCTAGTTCCCCTGCCTTCCTTCAAGTTCCAGCTAAAATCCTACCTTCCATAGGAAGCCTTTCCTGATCCCCCTTCTTTCTTTTTCTTTTTTTTTTGGGGGGGGGCAATGAGGGTTAAGTTCCCCCTTGTTTCTACTGCTTTCCTTCTGTTGATTATTTACAACTTATCCTGTATATAGCTTGTGTGCGCATAGTTGTTTGCATATTGTCTTCTCTTTTAGGCTGTGATCTCTGTGAAAGCTGGATCTGTCTTTTACCTTTCTTTCTATCACCAGCAGTTAGCCTAGTATATACAGTAGGTGCTTAATCAATGTTTATTGACTAACTAACAAGAATTAAATAGTAATAGAGCCTGGATTTGAGCTGTATTCTGACTCTAATGTCAGTACTATTTCTTCTATACTATTTATCTATGTATGTTTGTAAGTCTTTTAAAAATTTTGAATGTATTTGAATTCTGTATATTGTACTCTCTCTATATATGTTTGTGCTCTCTTTATATATCTCTCTATGAAAATGAGATATGATGTTACATTGTTTAATTCTACAGATGAAATTTGAAAGTATTTGAAAGTATTTAAAAGTATTTGAATATATATTTATATATTCAAATATATTCATTTAAAAGGTATTAATTAATAGTTACCAGTTACTAGTGCCACTCCAAAAATTACCTTGTATTTATTTTTCCACATGTTTTATTTATATTTACATATGCATATGTTGTCTCCACCACTGATAGATGAGATCCTTAAGAGCAGACACTATTTCATTTATCTTTGTACCTATTACACCTAACATAGTGCTTTGCATGTATGACACTTAATAAATGTTTGATGGTTATTAATTGAAAAAATCCCTCCAGCAGCTTGATTAGAAATGAAACTTTTAAAAGGTAACTAGTTTTCTGCATTTAATGCAAACATTTCTAAATTAGGGTAGATAACATACCTCAGATAACTGTGGCCCAAATCACAAAGTATGAATCCTTTAAAAACCTAATCAACCTATGCCAGATATTCTGATTATCAAAGAAATGGGTATTTTTTTTTAACTTAGGTGGCATAGTGGATAAGAACTCTGGATTTGGAGTCAGGAAGACCTGAGTTCAAATCTTATTTCACATACTTAATGGCTCTGTGATCCTAAACAACCTCCCTCACCTTGAGTTTCCCCAACTATAAAATGGGTATAATGCCTGTATCTCTTCCCAGGGGTGGTATGAGTATCATGTGAGATAATATATGTACAGCATTTTACAAACCTTAAAACACTATATAAATACTAGATATGGGTATTATTGAAGGGAACTAGGTGGCACAGTGGATAGAACCCTGAGCTTGGAAACAGGAAGACTCATCCTCATGAGTTCAAATCTGGCCTCAGATACTTACTAGTTTATGATCCTGGACAAATCACTTAATCCTGTTTACCTGTAAAATGGGCTGGAGAAGGAAATGGCCAACTACTCCAGTATCTTTGCCAAGAAAAGCCCAAATGAGGTCAGGAAGAGTTGGGCATAACTGAAACAACTCAATAACAACAACACAATTGTTATCATCACCATCAACATGTGAGAAAATGGGTAGTTGTCTCCTCTCAGTGAGGATATAACAGTCAGTCATACTCCTCCTGACCTGTTTGTAGGACAAAGGTCTCAGATCCCCTCCTCCCCCTCTGGCTAACAAAATCACATGGTTCAAGGAGCCCTGTTCTCAATAAGGTCTGCTCCTGAGTCATACCCATATAAGGAAGAGGGATGGGAATACTGCATTCTGATTAGCTAGTTTTTGCATGTAGATTGTAACCCTTGAGTAATCAGACCAATGATGAAAAAGGGGAGGGTCCATTCACATTAGAGACTAGGGTATAAAACAGGGCCTATGAGCCCCCTCCCTTTGTACCCACTAGCTGCACTCTAGGGTGCCTCCTTCTCATGAGAAGGAAATAAAAGAGCCTTTGTCACATTGCTGCTGAGTTCCTGAGAATTATTGAGAAGAGGATTGGTTTTCCCTCACAGTTGGAGGTCCTCCCGGGATTTAAGGAGCTGTGGGAACCCTCCATGTTCCAGCACTCTTCACCAGCGATTGTCAGAGCCTGGAGGAGGGCCACCCCTGACTCCTGAGCCCGATGAACTCAGCAGAGATGTCACAAATGCGGGGTGGAGCACGTTCACCAAAGGGGTAAGAATTTATCAGAACAGGGGAGGAAAGGGCTATCGAGTACTCCTTGGGTGGTTGCCCTGGGGAAAAAGACATTGGGTGTGCCAAGCAGTGTGCCAGGCAGTTTGAGTCTATAGGCACTTGGCGTTCCAAGTGGTGTGCCAGGTGGGCGTGGTTCCCAAGAATTCAAAGGATTCATTAAAGACTGTGTTGAAGGAAATAAGATGGGGAATGCCACCTCTACTGATACAGAAAAAGAAGGTACATCTCCCGAAATTCCCAAAGACAGCCCTTTGAGAGATAATGTAGAAAACTGGGATAAACTTGAGAGGTATAGAGGAAAATGCAAAAAGAGAATGATAAAATATTGTTGCCTAATATGGGCTGGGGTTCCCCTCGAGGGAGGTTCAGTCCTTTGGCCTAAATTTGGGTCTAACGAAAATCGGGTATGTCGAGCCTTAAATATATATGTAAATAGTAAAAAAAACCCAAAATCAAGAAGAAGGGGAATATGCTAAATTATGGCTGTCTGACACTAGCCTGTTTCCCCTAGGGAATAAAGAAACTAAGGACATGGAGAATAGCTCAAAGTGGGATCCATTAGAGTACTTGCCACCCCCCCCCATGTTCTCCCACCCCAAGTTGTGGGAGCATCTGGAATACAAGAGAGGAAAGGGGCCTTGAGTTCTACAGCCCTCTCATCCTCTGGAGCCCTTCCTAAACCACATGGAACTCTCCAGAGAGAGCTCCACCAACTTCATAAGGATATCCAGAATCTCCATCTGGGATCAAAAGTAGAGGAACCCAGTGCCAGTAAACAAGAAAGATTGTTCCCATTAAGGGAAGTTCCATTAGGAGGAGGTGAAATAGGTTATGTAGATGCTCCATTAACCAGCCTAGATAGAAGAAACTAAAAAAGAATTGAGATCCTTATTGGAAGACCCCATTGGATTAGTGGAGCAGTTTGATCAATTTCTAGGTCCCAGTATATATACCTGGAAGGAGTTAATGGCAATTATGAGCATTCTGTTTTCTGGGGAGGAAAGACAGTAAATCAGAAGGGCGGCAATGGAAAATTGGGAAAGGCATCATGTGCCTGGCCTGGGGGTAGTCCTGGCTCACCAGAAATCCCCAAATGTAGATCCAGGGTGGGATAATAATAATAATGAGAATCACTGGAATCATATGCGGGACTTAAAAGGGAATTGATAATACAGGGAATAGAAGAGTCAGTCCCTAAGAGTCAGAATCTCAATAAATTGAAATACAGCAAGAGAGGGATGAGTCTTCTTCTGTGGTTTTAGAGAGGCTGAGAGATCAGATAAGACGGTATGGAGGTATGGACCCTGAAAGTCAGCTAGCACAAGGAATGCCTAAATTAAACTTTGTAACCAAGTCCTGGCCAGATATTAATAAGAAATTACAAGAAGTCAAGGGGTGGAGTGAGAAGCCATTGGAGGAATTATTGAGGGAAGCACAAAAAGTGTTTGTAAGGAGGGACGAGGAGAAACAGAAGCAAAAAACTAGGATTATGGTATCTACTGTGACTGAAATCATGAGAAAGCAGGAAATGAGCAATAGTAGAGAAACTAACCATCCCCCAGGGGGATCTCCCAGGAGATATCAAGGGAACTGTGACCAGTATGGGAGAAATAGTTCAAGGGAAGCAGGGCAGGGAAGCTCATGGAGGAGGGGTGCTGAGAGGAAACCCCTCATCTGCTTCAAGTGTGGAAAAATTGGGCACATGCAGAGGAACTGCCTAAATAATGAAGAGGAGGCCAAAGTGTTCTCCTTTGATGGAATTTGATGATTAGGGAAGTCAGGGGTTCTTTATTCTGGGCCTCTGCCCTGAACCCTTGATAAACGTAAGGGTGGGGCCAAGAGGGGAGGAGGTGGTTTTTCTGATAGCTAAAGGGGCCACCTGATCCTCTTTGGCAGTAATTCCACCTGGAATGACTCTGACACAAGAAAAATTAATGATAGTGGGAGTAAAAGGGGAAACCTTCCCTGTGCCTTATTTTGAACCAACCAAACTGGAATATAACAATAAGGAAATTTATGGGAGATTTCTGTATATCCCTGAAGCAGGGGTGAATCTGTTTGGGAGAGATTTGATAGTAGAGATGGGAATTTATCCTGAGGTACAGGGAAACAAAATTGTGACTAGGCTTTTAACTCTGAGGGAGGAAGATGAGAAGGATATTCAACCTTCCATTTGGGCAAGTGAGGGTAACTGGGGAAAGCTGCAGATTGCCCCCATTAAGATTAATTTAAAGGATCTCTCCACAGTAGTGAGGGTCCAGCAATATCCAATCTCACTTGAGGGAAGGAAAGGATTGACCCCTGTAATAGAGGAACTCATACAAGATGGCCTGTTAGAGCCATATATGTCCCCATTCAGTCCCCTGTCCGAAAATCGGATGGCTCCTATAGCTTGGCACTAGATTTAAGAGTTGTAAATAAAATAGTAGAAACCAAACACCCTGTTGTCACAGACCCCTATACCCTACTGAGTAAAATCCCCTTTGAGAGTGAATGGTTTAGTGTAGTGGACCTGAAGAATGCATTCTGGGCATACTCTAGATCCTGAAAGCAGGGATCTATTTGCATTTGAACCTTACCCCCTAACTGGGCTGGGACTTGTGGGTTGGTGTGGCTGGCCACCCCCTTTACCATGGCATCTGAGCATTTCTCTGAATCCCAGTCTAAATCAAGAAAGAAACACAGGTTCTTGCATAAGGGCATTGTAGACAAAGCCTGCGTAGAAAGTCAGTTGTGCAGTCTGGACTGGAATACTGACATGAGTGGCCTGGGCATCTTCATAAAAAATGGAGATTCTGCTATGCCCAAAAGGCTATAAAACTGTCCATACCCTTTGATCTAACAATGACACTACTAGATCTGTATCCCAAAGAAATGAAAAGGGCAGGGTTGGGGGTGAAAGGACCTATTCATAAAAAAATCTCTATAACAGCTTTTTTGTGGGGAATGACGCAAGAAGTTGTGGTTTATGATTGTAATTGAATACTATTGTGCTATAAGGAATGACAAGCAGGCTGATTTCAGAAAAACCTGGAAAGACTTATATAAACTGTTGCAAAGTGAAGTGAGCAGAACCAGGAGAACATTTTTTAAAAACTGAACTCCTGAGAAGGTCAGTCAGCCTCTGGAGGGCATGGCAGAGGGATGAGATTTGCTTCTAGCCCTCAAGGCACATGCTTTTTAGTTGGGCTGGACCCTACCCAACTGGAAGACCTAATTTCTGTTTAGAGTATAAATATAATATAATCTAGTCTGGGCAAGCCTTTGCCTTAAGGAGGAATTGCCTGTACTTGGTTCCCTCCATTAGAGTTTAGAGTCACTCATCCCATGAAGTAGAAAACTAGCTGGACAGTTCCAGATGGAGATGGCTTCCCCTTGATGCCTTGAGGCTGCTGAGTCTCTTGATTAAACCACCTTCACAGCAGGAAGGCTATAGACTTTTATCCCATTTCCGAATTAAATATCCACCAATCAAGGCTGAGTTTCACTTATTAGGGAAGCTCCCTGATTTAAGGTGTTTCAGGGTCTCTCCTGGAGTCTTTTGTTACCAAGTGAAAACACTGACCATTGATTTATTGGTTGCTAGCTAGTATGATTAAGAAATTTATTATTAATTGCCCAGAAACACTGTCTTTCCAGGTTTCATTCCTCTCATATTGTACCTAGTAATAGTAATATTGTTCAGTGATCGACTGTGAATGACTTAGCTGTTTTCAGGAAGAAAGTTCCAAAGGACTCATGATGAAACATGTTCTCCACCTCCAAAGAAAGAACTGATGGAATCTGAATGCAAATTGAAGCATACTATTTTTCACTCTTTATTTTTCATCTTTTTTTTCTTTTGCTTTGTTTTTCTTTCACGGCATGACTGATATAGAAATATGTTTTCATGATTGCACATGTATAACCTATATCAAATTACTTACCATCTTAGCAAGGAGGAAAATGACTTGAAAAAGGGAGAAAATTTGGAACTCAATTAAAAAAAAAAGAATGTTTAAAATTGTCTTTACATGTAATTGGGAAAAAATAAAGTATCTTTTAAAAATATGTATGTTTGGGGAGGATCTAGCGAATTTGGGGGTGGGGGCAGCACTGCAGGGTCACAGGATACTTCCAATGTGGTGCAGTCTTTTCTAGCCTTATTTCACAATATTTCTCGTATACTATCAATTCTCGCTATACTGAACTTCTTGCTTTTTCCTGATTTTTTAAAATACTGTTCTTGTACCCCCTGTGCATTCATGCAAGCTGTTCCCCATATTTGGAGTATACTTCATTGCAACATGTTAAAATCTTTCTTTTAGGGCTAGTCCATGTACTCAGTCCTGCATTGTGTCCCCTGATGCTCTCACCCCTCCATGCTGCTGATTAGTTGAAAGTGATCTTTCTGATCTGGATAGTATGTGACCAAAAAGATGGAGGACTAGAATTGTCTCCAGATCTCCTGAAACTCTCAAAACTCCTCAAGATAATAATTAGGTGTGACAAGTAAGGTGATTGCAGCTATCTCCGTTTCCTCATCTGTAAAATAAGCTGGAGAAGGAATTGGCAAACCACTCCAGTATCTTCACCAAGAAAACTCTAAATGTAGTCACAAAGAGTCCGACACGAATAAAAACAACTCAACAACAACAAATTCTACATCCATCAGTCATTGCATAAGGTAATAGAATAATGTGTTATCATTAATAAAGGAAAATCATTTGAAGCATTCCTACCAACCAACAAAAAAGCCAAGCAGATTATTTGCTCTTCAAATACTCCAAATTGTAGAAACACAGGAAAGGCAAACAAAGAAAACAGGAAAGGCAAACAAAGAAGGCACAAGTTATTTTTTTTAATTATTCTAGAGGAAAAAAAAACTAGAAAGGCACCAATGGGGTTAAAAGAAACAACAAAATAACAACAGAAGATATTTGTTTAGACATGGGTGAAAGCAGAACCTAATGAGAAGACATAATTGTGGAGGAAAAGGTCTAAAAATAGTATGGACCAAAAATTCTACAACACCTCTTTAAGAATGAAGAAGCAATCCTGGGGCAGCTAGGTGGTGCAGTGGATAAAGCACCAGCCCTGGATTCAGACAAATCTGGCCTCAGACACTTGACACTTACTAGCTGTGCGACCCTGAGAAAGTCACTTAACCCTCATTGCCCTGCAAAAAAAAAAAATTATTAGTTGAAATTAAAATTATTAGTCTTCTTCTTCAAGAAGGAGGAGGAGGAAGGAAGAAGGAAGAAGGAAGAAGGAAGAAGAAGAAACAACCTTTCTGGAGAGTATCCTGCCTGAGAAAACAGGGAATTAGCATCCCTGGGGGCAACTGACATCTCTGGAAGGGTGGAAGGTCATGGGCCCAAAGAGGAGACTTCATTGGCAGAGGGGGAAAATGACCATGAGGTAGTTATGGAGTACTACTAATGAACTGAACAATAAGGGACACAGGTTAATTTCTGCCATAGGGTACTACTTCTGGTCTCTTAATTTTCTCAAGGATTGATAGTTCTAACAGTAGGGCACTACTGAAAAAAAGGGGGGACAGGGCATGATCAACAAAGTGATAAAACAGAAACTAAAAAATTTTCATAGTTAAGTCTTTCTCTGCTAAGTTTTGCTATATTAGATTTGTTTATGCATTTTATATGATTTCAAAAAATATAATATAAAATATAGTTGTAATAAAGATAATTGAAAGAACTAGAAGTCATTAGCAATACATTATCTCGAAGGAAGGATTGATAGTAATTAAAATAAAAGTTCTTCCCCTTATCCAATCAGTTAAAATATTAATAATTGAAAATGTTCCTTAACATAAAATATTCCTATGTAAAAGTTTTGATTCTGTGTACTTAGGAACAATCAGATTAATCAACAAAATCCAATATTAATTAATGAGTTTAAAACAGCATTATAAAAGTCATCATTCTATTAGTTCCTTGCAGTTCCAATTTTTCTTAACAATGTAATAGAATGCTTGGAGTACTAAAAATAAATCTATGAAGGAAGCTGATTTGAAGATAGGCATCTGTAATACTTAGAGATAATGTGTTGCTAATGACTTCTAGTTCTTTCAATTATCTTCATTACAACTATATTTTATATTATATTTTTGAAATCATATAAAATGCATAAACAAATCTAACATAGCAAAAATTAGCAGAGAAACAGTTAACTATGGAAATTTTTTAGTTTCTGTTTTATCATTTTTTGTTAGTCCCAAAACGTCTTTCCTTTCCCTTCTGTTAATTTAGAGCTCCTAACCACTCTTCATTTTGAAGTGATTCTTCATATTTTGGAATGTGGGTCCTTTTTCAGCATGTTGAACATTTTCGTATGTGGCTAAATTACACTGGGGTTCTTTAAATAAACAACTTAAATTTTCCTTTTTGTACTTCTGATTAAACGATAGTGTGTACAAATATTTCAGTGGATCTCTCAGCTCATCCTTGTGGATAGTTCCTTCAACAGTGAAGATTACAGTGTAACAGCACTTTCACATCCTGTCTTAAATCCTTTTCATTGTCTTCCACAAATGCTCTATCCAGGATTTACCCAGTGAGATGGAAGCTTTCCTCAACATATTTTAACATTCTCTTGTTACATTCTTAGTTCTTGAGATGCTCAGCCATTATCTTTTGTTCTTACTGCTAGCCAAATTCCTTTTCCTATTAAAAAATGGCCTAAAGGTATTAAACCACTTACATCATTCAAATCATATTGGAGCCCTACTTCTGGTCTCCGTTGCCCTCTGGATCTTCCACATTTTGATTCTTTTGAGAGAGTTGTATTCCACAATTTGTAATTTATAGGATCACCCAAAGAAGACTGGTCTTAAAAAACAAACAAACAAAAAAACCCATTCACTTTCGTGTTAGAAAATAGCTTGTGACTATTGTAAACATTGCCCACTTTATTTCTTCTATTCAGTTCTTTGATCAGCTAATTACCCATCTGTATAATCCTGTTATCTGTCCAAATATCAACTAATTCTACTGGATGTCCATTTAAATGTCAGTCATAGTTTAGATAGTAGACACTTTGTCTTTTGGTTTGACAACTATAGATTATTGGATAAATCTCTTTTGTTTAGTGGTCCGGGATTTCACTGAAAATGGCCTGTAGTGTAGTGAGCTGTGGGCGTTGAAATTGGCCTCAGGCTCCCCTAATGGAGCAGGCACCCCTCCCCCTCCACTTCAGCTGCAGGGGTGGAGGGGCAAGGGGGGGGGGGGGCTCTGAGCCGAGCTAATTTGCTCAGACGAAAACCCTGAGCCACTGGTGTAGCGTGGTGCAGCCCCTTGCGCGTAGCGGAAAGGCCCACGAAAACCCTCAGGGACGCTGGGGTTTACTTCGAATCTGCCCCAGTTGTAGGCACGCGCAACAAGGGGCTCCGCCAGCCCCGCTTTCATCTCAGAGAGAAAGTTAATAAAAAGGGCTACGAAACAGAGACGTTAGAGACGCTGGGGGTTTGCAGGAGTACGGAGTTAGGGGCTTTTGAGGTGTTCCTTGTGACGGTAAAGAGAGGGGTTGACAGAGATGGAGAAAGAGCTAGCGAGACAGAGAAGGGGGACCCTGGAGGACGCAAGGAGGTCGATGAGAGAAGAAGCTTGGGGATTCGTCACAACAGTACAGAAAGGGGGTTCGCTTAGGAGACTGAGGCTACGGTAGTGAGAGAGAAATTAAAGAGTGAAGCAAGGGGCTTGGAGTTAGAAGAAAGGAGCTGGAGTGAAGGTGAAAAAAGTGAAAGTTGGAGAGGATTGGAGGCAACCGGTCCAAGTAGCATACCCTCAGGCAAGAGGCAGCAATTATTATATTAAAAGCAGACTGGTCTCATATAACTTTGTATTTCTTATCTCTTACATTTTTATAAATAAACCCTGCTTTGATTATTTAATTAAGAGGCTTCTTAATCGTTTGCTTATCAATTTGGGAGTGGAGCAGTGTGGGGAATTTTATAAAAGGCCCATATTATATTAATAGCAGTTAGGTAGCCAACCTGTCAAAAGCCCCCAGATTAGGCCCTGCAGTCAGATTAGTCCCCCCCAGTTAATAAAATATTCTTACAGAGCACAATCAACATTAGGAGCAGCTAGAGGGATATGAAGGGATTCCTTTTTTCATTTGGACTCTGTGCAGGAAGTCCTTTGTTACAGTAGCTAGTGCTTTAATGGGCATACCTTTTGTAATAGATTTTCATACTGTCCATTTTACAGGAATGTGGAGACAAACAGGGCCAAATTGAAAGGGCCATGAGAGAAAAGCGGGCAGTGGAAGAAGAACTTGAAAAGGTAAAAACAAACAACACGACTTTGCAACTCTTCATAGTTACTGCTTTCATTAGTGTATTCAGAAAGGTCTAGTGTATCTCTGCTGTCAGACAGACAGCATGAAGTCCCTTGCCTTGAGTGTGCTTTTGGTCGTGTCTCTGCCGTGGCCTGTTCCCGCTGACAAGGATTCGTCCCGCTTGGACGAGGTCAGTGATTTCTTATGGGAAAACTGTGATGATGGGCATGATCCAGTACTGATCACCAGCCTGGAGGTAGAACCAGTTCCTATCAGTATCCCTGGAGAAGTAACTGTTAGCATGGAGACCAAGACTAATATACCCCTAACTTCTCCTGTGAAGGCAGTGGTAATTTTGGAAAAAGAAATGACTCCTGAGTTGTGGTTGCAAATTCCCTGTTTGAAAAAGATTGGAAGCTGCTCCTATAAAGATATATGTGAGATAATTGACTCCTTCATCCCACCTGGTGAGCCTTTCCCTAAGCCTCTCCATACCTATGGCCTGCCTTGCCACTGCCCCTTTAAGCAGGGTACCTACTCCCTTCCCAAGACCAGCTTCACTCAACTGTGGCAACTACTGTGCTCAGGTCGTTCTAAGCAATGACAATACATGTCTGGGCTATTTCAAGATCAATGTCTCACTCACAGAGAAATGAAGACCGTGATCCATGCCTGGAAAGCAAAGTTGACCTTCTTTCCCACCATCCCCAAGGCCCTTTCAGTTTCCCATCCTTCCCTACCCTCCTTGGGGAATGGCTTTGCTACCTAACCATGGTGTTCAGCCAGGGATTCCTGCTAAGAACAAAAGTCCAATTCTAGCTACTTGAGTTGGGTCTCCCAGGTTTCTTCATTCCCAAGACAGCTACCTCTTTGTTCTTTTGTCTTCTCACACAGCCCAGACCTTAGGGTCTTTGAGCAGCTAAGTGGGAGCAGACTCCAGCACTTTTCTCTCATGGGGAAACCCATTCAAGAAGCACCTTCCTGATAGTATTTCTCAATTTAGCATTGGATCTTTTAAAGTAATGAATTAATGTTTTAAACTAATAATAGCTAACATTTACTTAGTTTGCAAAGGCCTTTTGATATATTTTCTCATTTTAATGATCCTTCTACTTAAGCTTCCCTCAGTTTTCCCCCAGTGCCACTTGTAGAGTTTCCCCCACCCTCTTTTGGGTTGGGGGTAGGGGTGGGGGCTTCTGATTGAGTGACTCTATTCCCATGTTTTCTGAAAAAGCAGCAACCAACACAGTAGGTACACAGTGTGGATGCTCAGATGCTTTTTGGAGGGAGGTCCCCAGGGCCTTAGTCTTCTTGGACAGCAACCCTAGTTCAGTTTGAAAGTGCCTGAGCTGGCGATTCCAGCCAGGAGGCCCTGGTAACAATGACTATACAGGTGTCTTTTTTATACTGTGGAGCCAGTGGCCTGGGAGTTCAGGCTCTAGGCTTTCTGCATGGACCAAACCCTGTCATAGCCCAGGAGCTCCTTAGTTAAGGAGGCAAGTTCCTCTGGTCATAGCCCCCTTTTAAGGGATAGGGATGTGGGTGGAGGTGAGGGAAGCTGGAACCTGAGGTGGATCAGTCATACCCCACTTCTAGGCAGGGTACAGAAGTGCCAGTGGGTAACCCCAAGACTAGGGATATATAGTAAACTGAAACTGGACTAAAATAAATCTACATTTACTCTTCTACAAAAAAAAAAGGTCTAGTATAACCCTTAACAAATGCCTTTCTTCTGAACAAAAGCATTCCCAATCAATATTAGTCAATATTAGCCAAGATATGTCCCTTGTCACATATGTTAAGACCTTTAAACTTTTTCTATTTTAATTATGTACTTTGTGAAATTAGAACATTTTATACCTGAATATAACCATATAAAGCATATATTTACTTAAATGGGAATAATCAGATCAACAGAATTATTATGTTTAACTCAGATCTACATAAAAATCTTAAGGGAATAAAATCCGGGAATAATAACTTTTTGTTTTTACTCAAAAGCAACATCTTTTCTTATAAAGATGCTCATCATAAAGCTCTTAAATAAAGTCTTTTTTTTTTTTAAGTGAGGCAATTGGGGTTAAGTGAGTTGCCCAGGGTCACACAGCTAGTAAGTGTTAAGCGTCTGAGGCTGGATTTGAACTCAGGTACTCCTGACTCCAAGGCCGGTGCTCCATCCACTGCGCCATCTAGCTGCCCCTCTTAAATAAAGTCTTAAAAGTCTTTCTTAGATAAGGCATAAGCAAGGATATTTATCTTCTGTTGTGAAAACTTCTAAGCTGCAGGGTTAGATGAAGAAAAAACAAAGTCTCCAAGCCAAAGGAAATAGGCTTATTGAGAGAGGGATCCTGTCTCACAATAAAGCCGACCTCAGGTCTAAGACCCAAAGACCCAGAACCTTAAGATCTACAAGTATTTAAAAATTTTTTTAAATATTTTTCTATGAATATTTATACACAGTAACTCCTCCCAAAATTTAAACACAACCCAAGTGGTACACATATACAATAAGTGTGAAATAAAGAGAAAGAAATATCAGTCTTTTATCATCCAAGTGTCTAACAAGTTGGATTTCATTTTTCCACTTTACTATGCCTCCTTACTTGCTGGCCACTAAGGTAGCACTAGAGTAGAACCAGGTGATTGCAAGAGCAATAGATGAATGTTAGTTGGATGGTTTTTTTTTCAGACCTGATGGCAATATGACATTTGAATTTGCTATACTAGTATGTCTTACTTCTTTTGTTATTATTTGCTTAAGCTACTAAAGAATACCTAAACATGTTAAATCATAGTTTTTTAGTCTATAAACTGATTATTAACATAGTTAAATCACTTATATCCAAGGGGTAGGGAAAATCTCACTCATACTTCAGTGACTATAGCTCACTCTTTTCTGTCCCCTTTTTTTGAGATTGGGCTTCGTTGTTACACACACATTCATTTTGTTGCTTTTCTAAAAAAAACCACACACACAAGCAGGAACAAAACTGTTGTTAGAAAAGACTCAGAAATCAACCATTTATATTTTGTCATGAATATAAAAGTGTCGTTTTTGTAGAGATGTTTGCCTTTTTTAAGCAGTTAGCCAGTAAACAAGGATTTATTGAGTGCCTATTATGTGCTGTACACTATGCCAGAGTCTGGCTATGAAGAGAGGAAAAAAAATGAAAATTAGCTCCAATTTTAGAATGAAAGATAATTTCAAGAAACAAGTGAGAAGGGGATCTCAGAGTATAGAAAAGCTTTGTTTCTGAAAGGCAACCTATCAGGGGCCATGATATTCCATATATGCATAAGAACAACGTTGAGCCATAATAATAATAATTTTGTTTTTAATGTCAGATGATATATTTGTACTTTCCTCAACCAAGAGAGCAAAAAAATGCTTTTGTAAGGGCTTATCATTTTAGTTTCCTCAATGATAATTTGATTATCAGCTCAGGAGACATCTTTAAGACTATTAAGCACATTTAAATAACTTTTATTAGTGGAGTAAGCTTGGAATAGTAGAAATAGCCCTGGATTCACATTTTGGCTTTGCTTCAAATTACCTATGTGAGCACTGGGCATGGGAGGCACTTAATATCTTTGGGGGCTCACTGATCTCTAAGATCTCTTATAGATCTAAATTTGGAATATACTACATTTGATCTTTGCAACAACACTTTAAGGTTAGTTCTATTATTATACCCCAATAATATAATGTAGTATAGCATAGCATGGGGGTGGGGGAGGGGGGGCGGGGAGGGTTGAAAGTGAGAGAGATAGAGAGAATAGAGAAGAAATCTAAACAATCCCCCTGATTCTGCAGACCCATCAGTGAGTCTATACTAGAGAGTAAACATGAGATGGGAAACTGGGAAATGTGGATCTGCAATATCCTAAATGGGTCTGAGCTCCTAATGTAAAAATTGAATGCTGAATCTGATTCTAGAATCTGCTCTTCATCATACACAGACTATTTGTTCGGTTTAAGCTTGTAGAACTAAAATAGTGGTTCAATCCTACTTGGCCTACTTAGTATTCCTGGTTACCTAGAAGATCCTTGTGTTTTCTTTCACTTTCTTTTGTCCTATTATGCCTCAAAGTAAAGTAAGGAAGAAGAAACTATTATATGGTGGTATGATCATCCTGCAATATAACCATGTATATGTATGAAACTCAGGAATATTTTTTCCTAAATTATTAATTTTATTGTGAGCTAAGTCTTTACCTGTATTTGTTTTCTTTTATTCACTAGAAGTCTAGTTTCCTGCTCCTAGCTTAGCTGGGTATAATGAAAAATAAAATTTACATTTAAGATGTTTCCATAGTAACCATCTCAGATCCATCTGCTCTCTAATTGCCTACTTTTAAAAAGATCCTAGCCCTTTTCTGTCTGTACAGTATTTTATGAGTGATTTAAGGGAATTCCAAGGTAAATTTTGCCAATTTTTTTTTATTCCAACATTTCACTATAAGTAAATATCTTATATTGTAATATAAGAATGATAATGATATTGGAATAACTTAAAGAGTTTCCTTCTTTGGGAGCATAGGCCTGCCACTAGTGATAATTTCTTCAGTTTCAGCCTTCAGTATGCCATTTTGTCTATGTATGTTAAAAAAAAAAAACCTAACCTGATCATTGATAGTTCATTGGTGTCATCTTTCAGGGCAAAACTTAGCAGATCCCACAAAGCCAGAAAGGCTTCACATATGGGCCTGCTGATGAACTGTACTTGCCATCTAAGTGACTGCCTTAGATAAATGTAAACATGCTCATATTGGCCACCAGGTGATTAATTTTTTTGTCCTATTAACTCATCAAGATGTATATGCAAAAAAATATATATTTTTAAAAGAAGTATATGCTAAATTTAATCTTTGTGAGAGCTCTAAAAAAGCATCTCAGAGAGTGAAGCCCTTCACCATGAAATTGACTTTGGATAACGTATTGCTTTGGTATTCCCAATAATGAAAGACTTGAAAAAAGTAAAGACCATACAACCCCCTAATGAAATCATGTTTTTTTAGAAGCCATATTGTTAGTATGGTGAGTGATTAAAGCCCTGTCATCTGAGATACAATGCCATTCAGTGGTGTCCTTTCTGTTGAACTACATAGACTGCAGAGTTATTGAAAGAAATTAGCAAATGCACCTTCCATATGCTGAATATACAATATGTCTCATATATGTATACATTACTATTTTTCAAATATAGATATTCTTGTAATTCATAAAATACACATTCATTTATAAATATTGAATTCATAAAAAGTTGTCATGTATTTTTAATCACTGCATACTAATAGTACAACTCCATTCATGATGGAGTCTCCTATTTGTTTTAGTGTTACAGAAGGACCCTCTTTGAAAAATTCAGAAATTACCAATGTAGTTAATATATCTTTGATTGCTTAATACTGTATAACTTTTCAAATAAGTTTGACATACTTCTAAAGCAATTTAGTGTCAAGACCACAGATTCGAAGTTTATAGGAACTGAATTTGAGTCTTGACTGCTTTTTGCAATGCTGGGCAAGTCACTTCACCTTTGGGACCTCAGTTTCTTCCTTTGTAAAATGCATTATATTAGATTATCTCTAAGGTCCCTTCCACTGTAAAATCCTGTTATTTTATAATCTAGATTTACCGAGAAGGCAGAGGAAATGAAGGTGATTATAGGAAACTAGAAGAAATGCACCAAAGGTGCTTAATTGCAGAACGTACCAAGGATGACCTTCAGTTAAGACTTAAGACAGCACAAAACAGAATTAAACAACTTGAGATAAGGTAAGTAATAATCTACATATAATTCTATAGTTATAAAATCTTGATTCTATGGTGCAGTAAGTTTTTTGGAAATCTTTTGTTTTCTTTAATATTTCTGATTAATAAAATTCTAACTAGCTCCAAATTTGGAGAGATTTATTTATAAGCATAATTTGGTAGGTTCTGAATCTTTTTCGTTATAGTAATGCAAATAACCAAATGCTTTTGGACCAAACAAGTTTGATGCTTTTTTCCCCCCATAATTGCTACTGAAAATTAATCATCATGAAGAACATGATCAATATGCCAGATATTCTGCTAGGCATTAGAGATATAAGTATGAAAATAAAATTAAAATACCTTACATTCAAGGAGATCACATTCTATAGAAGGAGAAAATATGTACATACTAAAGTATACACAGAGTAAGTACATAGCAAACATGTACAAAATAAATGTAAAGTAATTTGGTGTGGAAAGACACCAGCAATTGGAAGGTCAGGAAGTAGCATTTTGAGCTAAGCTTTGAATGAAACTTGTGATTCTAAGAGGTGGAGATTACATTACAGGAAGGGATGACAGCCTATGCCAGGACACAGAGGCTGGAAATGGAATACCATTTGTAAAGAGTAGCAAGAGGGCCAATTGCTTGGACCCAAAAGTACATAAAAAGAGTAATGTATCATAGGGCTAAAAAGGTGGTTTCAGCTGTGTTACAAAAGGCTTTAAATACCAAAAGAAGAATTTTTATTTAATTCTTCAATAGGGAGCTATGGAATAGCAATACGGAGCTATGGAAGTTTATTGAGTGATATGATCATATGTGTACTTTAGGATAATCACTTTAGCAGCTAAGTGGAGGATGGATAGTAAAGGGGAGAGACTTGAGGAGGGAGAACAATTAGGAGCTTATTACAATAATCCAGGCAAGAGGCAATGAGAGACTTAAAACTAGACTGGTAGCTGTGTAGTGGAGAGGAGATTAATATGAGAGAGATTTTGGAAATAAAATGACAAGATTTGATAACTCATTAAATGTGTGGTGTAGAGGAATTCTAATTCATAAACCAGAGTAGCTAGAAGAAAAGTGGTATCCTTAATAGACATAGAAAATTGCTAGACTTTAACTGAAACTTGGGATTCTAAAAAGTGAAGGTTACATTTTTATTTTGTTGCCTGGTAGAGTGTCTTGCACATGTTAGGTGTTTAGTAAATATTGGTTAATGAAAATGAAAAAAAGGAAGGGGTGATGAGAATTGTAAGCGGTAGGCTTTTTAGTCCTGATCAGTTGAAAAGGTGACAAGGAAATCAATCCCTAGATTCAGAAAGAAAAGGAAGGGATGTTAGAAGAATCTTCTGAGACCTGATTCCTGCCTTTCATCTCTATTTTCTGTTCTTTTAGAATTCCTGCTCCAAACCATGCAATTATTAGTAGCTTGGTGGAAGGGGAATCCTAAATCTTAAAAAACCTATTTTTACCATTTGGTGAAAAGGGGGATACTGAGTTGGAACTATGAATGTGTCTTCCCATAGAAGCATTGGTACTGACATAGATTAGGTTCCATACTGTTATTCCTGAAATGCTGTACTTCAGTCACATATAGGGTATAGAGGTTTTGGTTAACTAGTATGAGAACAGGGGCAGCTAGGTGGCGCAGTGGATAGAGCACCAACCCTGGATTCAGGAGGACCTGAGTTCAAATCTGGCCTCAGACACTTGATACTTAAGTATTAAGTAAAACAAGCTGTTGCCCATGCAGCAGGTTTCCCCTCTCCACTACATTGGTGGATCCAAAGGAAAGACAGAGCCAGTACAGTTCGGCACCAGTGCCACTGCAGGAGTTGCCAGAGGGATGTAATGTCCAACATCCAACTGCCTAAGGGACTCCAACTCCCGAAACTTTTCCCATATATGGGTATATGGCAAGGCAGTGGAGGTTTAAAATCAGGGTTTTCCTTCCCCTAGGTGAGGTGCTTACCAAGGCTGATGAACCCCACCTGCCTGAAACGACTGGTTTTAAGGTGCCAGTGACTCGCCTTCACCCCTTCTCCTGTTAGTGGAAACAGTTCTGCCACGAAAAGGCCAGGAGTTGGGCTTCGGTTGTCAGAGGCTATTTGAGATCCACGCCATTGGAGCATTTTATAGAGAATGGGAGGTTATCCCCACTCCCACCCTGGCATGACAACCTTTGGAACCAAAAAAAAAAAATAATTAGATTATGCATTTTTAAAATAACATAGAAATCCTTATTAACTTCCAGTAAAGAGCAAAGACTCGGGGCAGCTAGGTGGTGCAGTGGATAGAGCACCGGCCCTGGAGTCAGAAGTTCCTGGGTTCAAATCCGGCCTCAGACACTTAACACTTACTAGCTGTGTGACCCTGGGCAAGTCACTTAACCCCAATTGCCTCACTTAAAAAAAAAATTAAATCTAAAAAAAAAAAAGAGCAAAGACTCATTTTAAGATCATTTAAAACAATAATCTATTCAAAGTTTATGTAGAGACCCAATTTTAAAGTACATATTAATACTCATTACAGTTCAGTTATCTTTATTTGCTGAAGTTATAGGTTTTGCTCTTATATATTAAAACTATTAAAAGATGTTTCAGTGAAAGGGCTATATAACAAAAAATACTGAAATCCATACACACCAAACAAGAAGGCCCTTGTAAAAGCAGCAAGCCAGACACATTGATTAAAATGCTTTTATTTTTTCCCCCTACTGAAAGATTAGAAACTTGGTTTTAGAAATATGGAATAGAAGTAATACTACTTATTCACCAGTAGCTTGTCTAAACACAGAATTAGCTTAAGATCATTTTAAACATGATATGTGGCTTGGCACGAACAAGGCACAGAAATAAGAGAGAATAAAATCAGCTCTTCTGCTTCCCAAGGTTGAGCTGTTGTTCTTTTAGATTTGCACACAAAGTCCTCCACACTTCTGCCAAGTGTTCATTTAAGATCTTCTCCAACGAGTGTATAGTTTAGAATCAACAGATCCCTAGATTTATGCCTATTTTAGTCTCAGTGCAACCTGGCAGAAGCCCATAGGGAATCTCTGAGAACAAATTTGGGGATACAAGTGACAGCCACACTGTAAAAACAGGAGAACCATTTTACCTGTTCCTAGTCTCTCTTCCTACCCTTTATTGTTGCAACATTTCACTTATGTGGAACTGATGTTGCTGTATTTTCAAACACCCTCATTTTCCATATGAATTTCTTTTGTTGCAAGTGACTTTGAACCTGTAGCTGTCTTAGGTCATCATAATCTCAGCTGTCATCTGCACACCACATGCTTACCCTCCCATTTCTATCCATCGGTACTCTTATTGCCAAAGGATCAGAATCATGGGCTCCATTTAAAGTCTGTTTCCATTTAACAGCATTAATTGTGGTTCATAATGTAAGCAGGGCTGGTAAAAAACGATTCTGGAATGTTATAGTGATTGTATTATGTGGGAATTAGAATATGGCAATAAAAAGGGAAATTTTTATGTAGTTCATAGTGTATTTAGAGGAGAGGAGCTCTTGCACGTTACTCTCATATTTTAATGGGTTCTCCTACCCATTAAAACATTTTCCAAAATCCAAGAAACCTGAGCGCATTTATAGTTACACTATTACAATTTCATAAAAACTCAGGCAAACCTCATGGGGACAATGCAAAAGTTTATCCGTCACTATAATATATTAATGTGGTCAGCTAGCATATTTTCCTGTAACTCAATTCAGTGATAAAGTAAAGGAGTTTTGAATGTTGCTCCATTGAACCTCCCCCATTTACTGTCACTTAGGATTTCTCCCCATTTAATCCTCCTTGCCCAGTGAAATTCATGTGTAGTATATCCATTCTCTTAAATTTAACATCCAGAATTTGAAAGATTGCAAACTTGTTTTTAAAGATGAGTATGTAGTTTAATTTGGCTGCTTCTCTTTTCTTCTATTTTACATAGAACATACCTAATATAGCAAACTCTTTTAAAACACAAAGCATAATTGGGAATGGTAATTAAATTACTCCAGAAAGAAAAAATAAAACACTGTAAAATGTGGGCTTACTTCTTGAATTTTATAGCAGATCGTTAAATGGGCTGTTTTGTTTTCTATCAGTTCTGAAGAAGAGATGTCACGTAGCCAGGAAAGGATTCAAAAGCTTCAGAGTGTTTTAGAGTCTGAACGAGAGAACTGTGGCACTGTCAGCGAACAAAGGCTGAAACTTCAGCAAGAAAATGAACAGTTGCAAAAAGACACTGAGGATTTGAGAAAAATTGCTCTGGAGGCTCAACAAAAAGCCAAATTGAAGGTATCATTGAGGCCTAGTTGGATGCATGTCTGCCAGTGAAAATTCTAGTACACAGAATGTTTAGGAAGGTAGCAAGCAATTTTAGAAGCTCTCTTATTCTTTCTACCCATGAGAAAACACTGATCGTAATTCAGAAAGTTAATAGGTCAGGCATCCTTGAATATGACTTCTTTCTTTCACAAAAAATTATCTTCTAAGCATGAAGCAACTTGGCATTTTTGACAAAACAATTGAAGCAATGCTGCGACAGTATTGTATTAGACAACTCTAAGGCTGCTCTCACTTCTTCCTCAATAGCATTCTCTGAGAGAGAAAACCACTCTAAAAGAGACTTTATAGTAGGTGCTGTACCTGATGACTCTTGAGAATCAATTGGAATCCAACAAGTGCATCCAATATGGTTGCCACTGATTCCTTTGCATAGTACCCCAAAGTGGTGAATTGACTTTTCTCTCTCATTTCCCCCCAGCAATTAACAAGCATTTTTCCTCTCTCCTTTCCTACCTCTACCTCCCTCCCTTGAAAAGAAAAACCCAAATTCCTGCAACATGAATCATGGTTAGGCAAGACAAATGACCACATTTACCATTTCTAAAGATATATGTCTCACTTTGAATACCTAGTCCACCACTTCTCTGTAGGAGGTAGTCAGCATTCTAAATTATTGGTCCTAATTTGGGACCAATAATTGTGTCTCACTGGGTTGGTCCTCTACAATTGCTCATTTTTTCAGTGTTGTTGTTACAGTATCAGTTATTCTCCTGGTTGAGGTTCAAGTGACTTGCTTTCTCCATCCCTTCCACTTTTGTATAAACTTCTACTTGTACCTCCAGATTCTTTGAAGTAAGTTCCCCTCAATTCTTCCCCCTTTTCTCCTCTTCCTTACCTTTCTTCTTCTTCTTCTTCTTCTTCTTTTTTTTTTTGTGAGGCAATTGGGGTTAAGTGACTTGCCCAGGGTCACACAGCTAGTAAGTGTTAAGTGTCTGAGGCCGGATTTGAACTCAGGTACTCCTGACTCCAGGGCCGGTGCTCTATCCACTGCGCCATCTAGCTGCCCCCTACCTTTCTTCTTTTAAGATCATTAAAACTTAATAAAAATTACTCCTAGGCTGCTGTGTCTCATCAACTCCTTCCGCAATCTTAGCTAACATCAATGGTTCTCAGAGGATTCTTGTATCATCCCTCCACCCTTCCCCATTAGAATGCATACACTTCAGATTTATAATATCTTTTCTGATTTTTAAATTTTGTTTGCCTTTTTATATTTCTCCCCACTTCCATGTTTGCTGTTTAAAATTTCTTCACCAGGTCTCCTTACCAGGAAAGCTTAGAAGTGTTCTATTTCATTAAAGACCCATTTTCCCCCTATAGGACCACACTCAATTATTCTTGGTTCATATTTTCTGTCCTCCAGAATATTGTATCTTGTGATCACCACTCTTTCATAGATACAGTTGTTAAATTTTGTGTGTTCCTGTTTCTACTTGGTATTCAAATGCCATTTCTTTAGTTGCCTGCAGTATTGTCTTTTCAACTTAGAAGCTTTGGATTTTGGCCATGACATTTCTGGGAGGTCCTTTGGGCTTCACTCAGGAAGTGACTGGTGGAGTCCTTATGTTTTCACTTTTCCCTTGGTTCTAAAATACCTGGGCAGTTTTATTTCATGACCTCCTTAAATATGATGTCTGGGCTTTTATTTTGTTTATAGTTCTCAGATAGTCCAATGATTCTTAAACTATCTTTCCTTGCTATGCCTTCCAATATCAGTTATTTCTGATGCAAGACACCCCACATCTTCCTCTACTTTCCTAATCCCCTGGCCCTATTTTAGTATTTCTTGTCTCATGAAGTCACTACCCTCTCTCTGGTCACTTCCAATACCCAGGGAGTCCTCTACTTGGATAAGGCCCTATATCTTATACCAAGCTGTCAATCCTTCCTCCCAGAATTTCCTCAAGTGGCTTTTATCTCTTCTCCAACTCCCCGCTCCATCATTCCAACTTCATTTATAATATCATTCTTAAACATTTGCATCATTTCTCCTTGAAATTGTCGTTGATTTTGGGGGGCAAGTTGTGTTTTTATTTGAAGCTTTACCTCTAGGGATTTTAGAGCCATTCTAAAATGGCAGTATCCTAGGCATATCTGACCTCACAACAACTTCATCCTTTTTTTGTGTTGTTGCTGTTTTTTAGGGGGTTTTTTAGCCATTTTCTTAGCTATCTACTCTGGGTTTCTTAGCACCAGTGGCCTAACCCTGAACTCTAGGTATTGGATCCACATTCTTGACCCTTCTGAGATACCCTGTGTTGCTAGTCTAGACCTAATGCTAAGTCCTTGACTATCTCTGGGTAACAAAACTGCTGCCATAGCTCAGAGAACTGAGCACTGAATTTTGAGATTTTATCTCCTCTCTGCTTCACAGTTTCTTCCCTGGGCACCTTTTTGTAGGTTGGATCTACAATCGTTGGCTAGAAAATAACCCACTGTAGAGGAAACTGTACTTTCTTGTTTCTTCACACCAAAATATCCTGGCCAGTCCTCCAAACAAACTGACTTTTAAAATCACTGCTCAGCCTTCATTGTCTGGGAGCTTCAAACTACTGAGAATGCTCCTTTTCTTGCCCTTTTTTTCATTCTAATCTTAAACCCCAGATCCTGGTATTCATACTCATTTTGGACCTATGCATACAACCATAGGTCTCCTATTCAAATTCTAAATCTTGACTGTTTCTACAATTTTGACTAGATAACTCTTGACTTTTACCTCAATTCTACCTTTGGGATTCATAGTAACCATTCTACCCTTCTATCCAGTAATTATCACAATGTACGGTTCTGGAACTTCAGTGACTCCCCATTACCTACAAAACTCCAAATACCTTAGTTTTCAAGGCCTTTCTAAATCTAGTTCCAACCAGCCTTTCTAGCTTTATCTCATACTACCTCTCTTCACATTTTCAACTATGTATCATACTGGTATACTTTTTTTTTTTTTTTTGGTGAGGCAATTGGGGTTAAGTGACTTGCCTAGGGTCACACAGCTAGTAAGTGTTAAGTGTCTGAGACTGGATTTGAACTCAGGTCCTCCTGAATCCAAGGCTGGTGCTCTATCCACTGCACCACCTAGCTGCCCCTGGTATATTTTTGTAATTCATATTCACTATGCTCCCTCCTCCCATTTTCCTACATCTAAGCATTTGTGTGTTCTGTACCCTCCTGATCTCTTCTCCTCTCCATTGTATAATCCTACCTGCTCTTCTAGGCTAGGGTCAGCCTTCTCTATGAAGCCTTCCTTTATACTCTAGAGAGAGGAAATCTTTCTTTACCACTTGAACTCATCTCTAACACTTTTTCCATACCACTCCTATGCATAGATCATGTTCTAGCTTGTATGACTGTTCTTTGTGCATGTCTTATCATCTCTATAAGAATGTAGGCCCCTAGATGTCTCCTTATTCATCTGTCTATTCCATATGTACATGATACATAGTAGGCACTTAACAAGTATTTATTGAATTGAAAGATGAAAATATATAAGAAATTTTATTTCATCAATTTAACCTTATATTTTTGGATCAATTTTATGAATTTACTAACCAAAACAAATTTTATAGTTTAATTTCATGAACTGTTCATGAAGTGATCATTTTCACTTACTCACATGGTCGATCATTATAGGGATAAGAAGAGTAAATGAAAAGAGAAACACTATATTCTTTTTGTTCACTAGATCAGCACAATGGAACATGAATTTTCAGTAAAGGAGCATGGATTTGAAATTCGTTTGAGAGAGCTGGAAGATAGTAATCGTAATTCCACTGTTGAATTGAGACGTCTGTTAGTAGCTCAACAGAAGGCAACCAACCGGTGGAAAGATGAAACAAAAAAGCTTACAGAAGCTGCAGAAACTAGGATCAGCAACTTAAAGTAAGTCCAGTATTACCTTTAGATAATCCTCCAATGCCTGGATCATTTCACACATTTTGTGGGAGTCTTTTAAACTCTTTTTAAAAGTCTTTTTAATTCCTTTTGGAGAAGGTATATGATTATGAACTTTGGAAAATAAAGATAGTAGGAAGCAATCTGGACCATTTAGACACATTTTGTCCTCTGGTAAATTCTCAGCATGTTCAACAACATACCTTAGTCTCTTTTGGAAATCATGGTTCAGAATCTTAGACCTGTTTACTATCTTATGATAGTTAATTGATTCTTCATCATGGCTAAGGAAGAACTATAAGATGTGTTCATTTATGATTGTTAAAAAATGCTTGTTGATGCAGAATATGGCAGTTGTTAATTTATGTAAGTATTGTGTAATCACTTCCTTTCCCTGAATTTAGCAAAATCCTGTTTTTACTTTTTTTGCTTTCTTTAAGAAAACTCTGTAATAATAATCTTAAGAAATGTATGTGACATTGAGGTAACTTATTTTAAAATGTGACATCAATATTTAGTCACTGTGCAACATGGTATCAGCTGCTGTAGTCCCCTGTCTCTTTTCCACTCCTTGAGAAAAGTTGTCTGCACTAAATACCTCCTCTTCCTTTTCCCCTACTCTTTTAGCTCCTTTGCAATCTGGCTTCCAGCTTTATGATTAAACTGAAACTGCCCTCTCTAAAGTTACCAGTGTTCTCTTAATTCCCATGTCTAGTGACCTTTTCATAAATGCATCCTCCTTTACCTCTCTACAGCATTAGACACTGTTGATCACCTATTCCTAGATATTCTGTCCTCTGTAGGTATTTGTGACACTGTTCTTTGGCCAGTATCTGTCCTGACTGTCCAACCACTCCTCAGTCTCCTTTACTGAATCTTTATTATGTCATGCCCACTAATTGTAGATATCCCTCAAGGTGAGCCTCTTTGCATTTCTTTTCACACTATTTCACTTGGAGAGCTCATCAGCTGCATCAAGTTCAGTTATAATCTCTTCACATGATTCCCAAATTGGTATTTCCATCCCTAATCTCTCTACTGAGCTCCAGTCCCAGATTATCAACTACATTTTGAATATCACAAGACTGGATGTGCCTGTGTCCATTTCAAACTCAACATGACCAAGACAGAACTAATTATCTTTCTATCCCAAATTTCCTCTCTTTTGAGGACTTTCTGAACTTCCTTTTTTTTTTTTGTGGGGCAATAAGGGTTAAGTGACTTACCCAGGGTCACACAGCTAATAAGTGTCAAGTGTCTGAGGCCAGGTTTGAACTCAGTTCCTCCTGAATCCAGGGTCAGTGCTTTATCCACTGCACCACCTACTTGTCCCCGAATTTCCTCTTTATTGCCAAGGACACCACCATTCTCTCAGTTACCTAGTCCTACAACTTTGATGAACCCATAACTCCTAACTCTTATCACATATATTTAATCCATTACTAAATCTTGTCAGTTCTACCTTCTTGACCTCTCTTATTCTCTCATACTGCTACCACCAAGTTCACCTCTTATCTGCACTGGTACAGTAGTGTTCTGAATCTTCCCACTATCCTTGCTTTTCCTCACTTTAACCTATCAGCTGCTAAAGAGATTTTGCTCCTAAATTCTAAGACTTGATGACAACTACTACTACTGCTGGTGATTGCCTTTACAGAAATAGAAAAGTATTAAAAGGAGGAAGCTATCTTAGAACCAGAGGAAAACTTTCTGAGGCCCTAGATTCCAAAGATTCAAGCAAGAATGACATTTCCAGCACACTTTGTAAGCAGCACAGGGAGGACTGAGCTGAACAGAGAAGAAAGGGGGCAAGAGTCACGGGCTCTTTAGGCATTTCCTGAGTGGAGAACCCAGGCTGAAGGAAGTCCCAAGAAGAGGACAAATGCTTTCTCTAACTTTCCCTCCCAATACCTGTCTACCCATAGACATTAGAACAAAATCTACTGTTTCTTTACTGAAATCTTTCCAGTAAACTGAATTTTGCCAAAACCACAATGAAGTCAGAAATTAGAGATAAGTATAATGATAATAAAAAACAGATAGCTCACTTGATGCCCAGGTGTTAGAAATTTTCCCATCTCTAAACTCTTTACTTTGGGGATTTTGAAGGATTGTGACTGATATCAGAACTTTTCATCTAAAATAAACTCTTTAAAACTGAAGAGGAAGTACCCAAGTGAGACACAGGGATCATATTGTTCTGTAGGCTTAAAATGAGTTAATTATTGTAATGGTGTTACAAATTGGGACTTGTCCAGGATGATTTATTTTCTTTTCTCTATTTAGGAATTTAAATATTGTGCTAAAATTTGTTTGTTTTTGTTTGTCTTTTAAGAAACATTACCTCCATTACTGTTCAGAGCATATTTTGAGTATTTTTGATATAAGAATTTTAGTTCTGTTCTATGAGAGTGTCACTTGTTTTTTAATTGTCAAAATTTGCTCATAACATGTTGACACTGTTGTTACTGTTTTTAATTTTCATTATTGGATTTGATGGAATTATTCAGTTAGTGGGCATATTTTGGCATTATTGAGCAATATTGTTAGAGGATATGAGAATGATATGTGAAAAAAGTTGTCAATTTGTGGAAGTTGATATTCACAAGAGATTACTGATTTGTGGGATAAAACATGCCTTTAATCAGGAGATGCTACAGACTTCATGAAGATCAAAATAAGAAAATTGAGGGACTGTAGACAAGTATATGTGGCTTTCTAAGTCACAATGCAACCTGCAGGGATCTGTACATAAGCCATTTCTATTTGACCTAGAGAAAAAAGATCAAAAATAAGAAGGGACTTTTAAAAGTAGGAAGGAAGTGCCTGACCTCAAAATGTACTAAAAGGCTGTAATCATCAAAGTAATTTGGTAAGAAATAGGTTGCTTAGTGGAACAGATCAACTGTTCAATATACTGAAACAAACGAATAGATAACCCGGTGTTTGATAAACCCAAAGATCCCAGATACTGGAACAAGAACTCACTATTTGACAAAAACTGGGAAGCAGTCTGACAGAAATTAGGCATAGACCAACATCTCACACAGTATGCCAAGATTAAGTTCCAAATGGGTACACGAGTTAGACATAAAGAGTAACAATGTAAACAAATTGGAGGAGCGTGGGAAAAAATACCTATTAGATCTATATATAGAAAAAGAGTTCATGACCCACAGAAATTTGTAAGAGGTAAATTGGACAGTTTTGATTACATAAAATTTCAAAGTTTGTGTACAAGCAAAACCAAGTTAGTAAAAAATAGAAGAAAAGCAGAGAATTGGGGGGGATGGCTTTGCAGTAAGTTTCTCTTTTAAACACCTTATTTCTAAGCTATATAGAGAACTGATTCAAATTTATAAGAATATGAACCATTCTGCAATTGATAAGTGGTCAAATTTATTAAAATATGAATAGAGAATTTTCAAATTTTCAAGCTATCAATAGTCATATGAAAAAATACTCTGAATAGCTAATAATTAGAGAAATGCAAATTAAAACAACCCTAAGGTAACACCAGTATGGCAAAGTTGATAAAAATAGAAAATGTGGTAGAGGTTGTGGAAAAGCAGGTATATTAATACACTGTTGGTGGATCTGTAAATTGGCCCATCCATTCTGGAAACCAATTTGGAATAATGTCCACAGAGCTATTTAACTGCATCCACTTTAACCCAGTGATAATGCTACTAGGTCTATACCTCAAAGAGATTTTTTTTTTAATGAAAAGGATTGATGTACAAAGAGATTTTATATGGAAACTGAGGGGGAGGGGCATCAGTTGGGGAATGGCTGAACATATTGTAGTATATACATTTGATAGAATACTATTGTGCTATAGAAACTGATATAAAATGAAACAGAACCAGAAGAACAAACTATACAATTATAACAATATTATAAAGTCAAACAGCTTTGAAAGACTAGGACTGCTAATAAACACAGTGGCCAACCACAATTCCAGAGGACTCATGATGAAGTGTGTTATTCTATTTCAGAGTTACAGATTGAGGCTTTTCTTTCCTCTTTTTTTTTTTTTTTTTTGATATGGCAATGTAGGAATTTGTTTTGCTTGACTATACATTTTGGAATAGCTTTAATTTTTCTTACTTTTCAGTGGGATGGGGATGGGAGGGAAGGAAAGAATGCAGACCTTCCAGTAAAATAAATTTGATTTCTTTTATTTTTTGTTTTGTTTTGTTTTTTTGTGGGGCAGTGGGGGTTAAGTGACTTGCCCAGGGTCACATAGCTAGTAAGTGTCAAGTGTCTGAGGTCGGATTTGAACTCAGGTCCTCCTGAATCCAGGGCCGGTGCTTTATCCACTGCACCACCTAGCTGCCCCCAATTTCTTTTATTTTTTAAATTTGATTTCTTTTAAAGGAAAATAGAAAGGCAGATATTCTTCTAGTTCCAGTTATAGAGATCTCATATATAGGCTACATTCACTCAGGAAAAGAATGTTAACTTTAGTGGTACTAAAGTTGAGGGCTAGAGCTATCAACTTTGGGAAATGGAGACAGAGAAGGAGGTCACACCAGTCCTCACAATCAGTAACAATGATCTTATTAGCCTTTCCTAATGACTTTTTCCAACAGGTCTTACAGGACTTTATACAGAGGTGACTGTAAAAATTACAACTGTAGGCAGTATGTTGCTGTATTTAACAGTAGAGCATAAGTAACTAACATGTTCACACAACATCAGTAAAAAAAGGTGAATTTAAGAAACGTTTGAAGAAAGTACCTATACAACTTCATGAACATTTTGACTTTGGAGGCCTGAATAACAAAAACTATCCATTCCTAGGGTACTTTGAAGTAATTTCAAAATTCCTTGAAGATGTTGCTGGTGTCAACAAAACAATATATGTTCTTGCACTGATCAGCCCATACTCAACCAACACAGACTATTGGCTTTGATTAGAATCCGTCTATGTAGGATACTCAAATCCTTTAAACAAGCTATGACTTAATACCTTTATCTTTTTTGTTTTATTTTGTCGGGGCAATGAGGGTTAAGTGACTTGCCCAGGGTCACACAGCTAGTAAGTGTCAAGTGTCTGAGGCCAGATTTGAACTCAGGTCCTCCTGAATCCAGGGCCGGTGCTTTATCCACTGTGCCATCTAGCTGCCCCCTTAATACCTTTATCTTAATTGTCTGTGCAATTTATTCAGAAGCATATAGGACAGCGTGAAACATAGTGTCACAGTGAAAAGCATAAGATCCCTGGCCCTTACATTTCTGAAGAAGAACTAGTAAAATGTAATTTTGGTATTCCCTAGTACCAGAGAAGTAGAAAGGAATGGTTGAGACAGAAGTTTAGCAAAAGGCCAAATATATTTTCAGTGCATGAGTGGGATGTGGGATGTGCCTAAGGAATTACTCATTAGAGCCAACTCACTGACTCACAACCATTCTGGGAAAGAACTAGAAAAATTCCTTTGTGATGAATGATCATAGAGAACATCTCAAGAATCTGTTGATGAATGGCATCGTTACATAGATAAGTCCATATGTGTCACTCAGAGAGAGGGTTCTCAAGGAGAGTGAGAAAATAGTGTATTATGTTGACTTCCCCACCTTATACGAAAGAACCAAAGTATGTTGTTGTATATACAAAGGCTCAGCACTCCCTGGATTGTTTGTTAGAAAGCTAGCGGCTTTCAGTATTGGACCTGCACAGTGGTTCCTATCAGATCCCTATGGCAGAGGAAGACAAGGAGATTGCTTTCATCTACCAAGTTGGATTTTTACCATTTTGAGTGCATGTCCCAAAGCATCTTAGGGGAACTTGTTACTTTCCAAACACTTATGGAAAAACTAAATGGAGACAGGAGCTGTCTACAAATGTCAGTATACCTTGATGACATCCTTGTCTTTGAGAGGACCTTGGAAAAATATGAGGAAAGTATTGGATGAAGTAGAGGAAAATGACTTAAAACTTTTCCAATGACAAATGCCAATTTTGTAAAGCCTAAGCAAAACATGTGAGTTACGTTATATATAAATAAGGGTGAGCACTGACCCAGAAAAAATAAAAGCTTTTATAACCTGGCCATGTCCAAAGAATCTTCAAGAATTAAGGAATTTTATAGGATTTGGTGGTTATTACTAAAATTTTGTTTATTTTTTTAAACAATACTGCTGTTGCTAAGCCACTGAATGATCTCAAGTATTTATAATTGAGGGGGTGTAGAAACAGACAAACAAAAGACAAAAAATTGACTTTAAATTAATAAAACCTTTCAGGGCCTGATGAATAGCCAGATGTAAACTAGCTTTCAGAGACTTGGTTAGCTTCCTCATACGGTAATTAGTGTTGGCCTGTATTTACCCAAACAAGCCTTTTGTCCTGTATGTAAATCCAAGTTTGGAGGGATTTGGGAGCAATGTTGTACCAATAGAACAATGAAACTAGTTTCATTTACCAGCAAAGCTCTGACTGATGGACCTGTTACCTCATTCACAAAGAAGACTTCCTCACATTGAAAAAAGTAGTTAACTGAGAAACTCAAATGGCTGAAAGTTACCTTGCTAATAATTTACTGATTTATGTTCTAATCAGTGACAAGTTGAATGCTGTTCGTCAGAGATGGGTGATAAGATTGGCCGACCAAGAGTTTAGCATTTGTTATCATATCAGCCAAGGAAGAATAATAGATATAGATATAGATGTATCTATGTATGTATACACACACACACACACACACACACAGATGTTCTGTCTAGCATTCAGTAAGCAAGTATTTATTCAATGCTTACTATGTGTCAGTCACTGTGTTGTCCAGAAGGCTACATGACACTAAAATGTTCGTAATACTTAAAGCAATGTAACATCTAAGGAGCTGGAATGCAAATAAATGAAAGTTGAAAGTTTGGGATTTCCACCTGTTAGTATACTAGCAGAATATGTATACTTGGTTTCATCCATTGAGTGAACCCTATTTACCTCATTTGTCTGTGGATGACTAGCAAAAAGGGTAAATGGCTAAGATTGTGTTAAGTAATATAAGGGAAGAACAAAGTGGTAAAGTCAGTGGATTCAAATGCCACTCTGTTGAAGGCACTTTACTGTCAAGACAATGTAGAAGAGACTATTCTAGATGATCTCCGATCTTATACATGGTACCAAAAAGCAGTTGGTACCACCCAGAGTATAGTTTTGTGATTATAAAAACTTTACCTCATGACTTTGAACATATAAGTAGAGAAACTGTAGAGCTAGTAAAATGGATTTTCTGGCCCACAGTGGCTACAAATATTACCGAGAAGTGTGAGACTTTGTGCCCAGTAAATGCAAAGTAGCACCCACCTTGCTACATATTTGGAGAAAATTAGCACTAACAAATTTTTAGAATTTGTTTGAAATGATTTTCTATCTCTGGCAGGCAGTACCAAGAACATGTCACATATTGGTGGTAACAGACCACTTCCTAGCATATGCACAGGAATAGTCAGCCAGGACACAGTTTCCACAGTTGCTATAATAATGTGGAAGACATATTTCTCAGCATGTGGATATCCTTCCAGGATCCATTAAAGCCAACGCAGAGATTTTGAACATGCATTGCTCAATGAAATATAAACTTTTACTAGCATTAAGAAGTCTAGAACAGCACTTTACCACCCCCAAGGTGGCCCATAACCTGAACATTTCGACCACATACTGATGAACTTGTTAGGTATCCTGAAACCAAAACAATCTCATTGAAACAAATGTGTGGTTTTTCTGATACATAAGTGCAACTCTACCAGTTATGATACCATGAATGTTACAACCTATTTATTGAAGTTTGGATGAGGGAGCAAAAGGAGGACTGAACTATGGTAGAAAAGGAATGATTTAAGGAGAGTCATTGACTTTACATGCATGTCATGAGTGGGGGACCCATGCTGAGGAGAATCCAAAGGAAAAGTCAGATCTTTCCCCAACTTCTCCTCCCAATATCTGTCTATCCACAGACCCTATAACAAAACCCAATGTTTCATTACTTTCCTATAAACTGAATTTTGCCACAACCACAGAGGCCACAGATTAACTAGAGATAGTATATAGATGATTATAAATGTAAAGTTATGGAAAACCCAAGACTTTTCTAAGTGTTAGTAATTTTTCTAACTGGGACTTTAGAGTAAATATCTGAACTCAAAACTTTTTGTCTAAAATAAACTTCCTATAGCTGAAAAGGAGGGAACCAAATGGACTTAAGTGATCGTTATATTGCACCAGGTTTAAGAAAGGTAATTATTATGGTAAGGTGTTTTATGTATATACATAAACACAGTCATTTGAGAAAAAAATGGCTTCCTAATATAATTTTTTTACCCAACATGAGAATATCATTTAACCTGAAATAACCTAATAAAACAAGCAAGCTAGCAAACAAACACATATGTGTGTCTTAGTCACCCTTTAAATTCCAGACGCTTTGCTAAGCACTGAAAATACAGAGGCCAAAATGAAGTAGTCCTTGAATGCATGGATCTTTCATTCTATAAAGGGTGACAACATACATATTTATAAAGTATAAAAAAAATAAAATACAAGTTATTTTGGGGTGGAAATGGAGGAACTAGCAACTGTGGAGTTATGAGGAAAGACTTTATGTAGAATGATACATAAGCTGAACCTTAATGGAGACTAGGGATTCTAAGGATAGAGGTAAGAAGTGAGCATTCCAAATATTGGGGGACGGGAAGTACCAAGGCCTAAAATGGAACATAGAGTGAACAACAAGAAGAAGGCTTAGTAAAATATGAAGTAAGGCCCTCAGCTGAAATAGTTGAGGAAGGGAAAGATGTGGGAATTTTGGAGTAGCGTCTTTGTGGGTTGAGATAGAAAATCATTTAGAGAAGAGTAAAAGAATTGCCTGTAAATTTGTAGTGAACCCCATCGGTACAGTTGACTAATTTTTCTTCTATGCTATTTGACAATTTGTGAATAGGAGAGGAGGTAGTGGATGGTGGAAATAATCCACAGCTGAAAGATGTAAGTCATGATGAGACTAGGGAACTTGAGATCTGAGAGTTAAGAACAGTATAATAGTGAACTATAGGGTCAAGACTGGAAATTGAAGCCAAGATAGGGATTATGGCCTGGGAGAGTATTGAGGGATAAAGGAAAGGGAGATCATGGTGAGGACAAAAAATAGTTTTAGAAGTAGTAAGGTAAGATGGAATGATAAGAGGTCAGATAAGGGAATTTCAGAATTCTTCATCATGAAAATGGAATGCTTGTAAATTTCAGTGAGAGAAGGTGACTGAGGTGTAATGGAAGAGTTTGTCTTGAAGATTGAGTAGATTGAGGATGCTAGAGTGTTTGAGGGAACTTTAACATATATTTGAAATTTCCTAGTATAAGGGCAAGTAATGGAAAGAAAGGCTCTGAGCCAGATACTGTACTCCTTGAGGAAGAAAGAAGACTGACTTAAAAGGTAGATAGATAACTGAAACCAGGATCTGGATTAGGCAATCTCTTTGGATAGAATAAACTTTAACAAAATAGTGATTCCTGTATAATGACTTCAGAAAGAATCTGAAAGTAGCAGTGGAATAAGAAGAATGCTGTATTTTCCCCTGGGATGGGTGTGTGAGAGAAGATACAACCAGCACTAGAAAGAATGGACAAGAATGCCATGTCTTCTGGGGGAGCCAGGTCTCTGTGAATGCTGAAAGATGGAAAGAATACAATTGAAAGAATTAAATGAAGGTAAATTCATCTTGGAGCAGGAATATTATAGAGCACATGGAAGAGACAAGCAGATCTAGAATGAGCCTTGGAAGTATAGGGTTTGAGTGGATAGGAATGAGAGAATGAAAAGTAGGGGTTGGGTAGTGAGGTAATAGATATATTCAGATAATCTTGTATGACATATATGGTAGATTAAAAGGGAGAAACTGGTTACAGAGAGATATGAGAATATTGTAGTAGTACAGTCTTGAAATATTGAAGGCCAAGAATAGGCCAAGGGTACTGGCAATGGAAATAAATTATAGAACTTAGATTTACAACTAGAAGAGACCTTATAAATCATCTAGTCCAACCCCCTTATTGTACAATCAAGGGAAACAGAGACCTAGAGTGAAATAACTTGTGCAAGGATACATAACTATTAAGTGGCAGAACCAGGACTCAAACCCATGTCCTCTGACTGCAAGGTCAGCATTCTTTCTATTATACTGTGATGAAAGGAAGAGACTATGGTTAGCAATATTACAAAGGAAAAATCAAAAGAACTTAGCTGCTAAAGAGTGGTAGAATATGAGAGATAGAGGACTCAGAGAAGTCTAAGCTTGCATGCCTGGGATATTGATTCTACCCAGTGGAATCAGAAATAGGGAAGTCCAGAGAGGACAATATGAGAGATGCTGAATTTGGTGCTGAGTGTAGTATATCCAAGTAGAAGTGTTTAAATGACCATTAGATAGGTACTACCTAAGAGAATGGTCCACACTGGAGGGGTGAATTCAGTGTGGAGAAAGTCTCTTCAGGTGATAGTTACAGCCATAAGAGTAGAGATTTTAGAAGAGCATAAATATATGGGTAAACTCACATTTATCAGTGGGAAAGAATCTGAACCTGGGACAAAACTGAACTAGACTTCCAAGCTCTTGACATATTTTTAAACTATTTTCAGCTTTTCTTGCTTTTCTATTCATGCCTAATCTTAAATACATCTTTGGCCCTCTTTATTTCTTTGATATAAATTTTCCATAAATAGGTATCAGATTGAATGGAGCCTTAGTCGCTGAAGGACATCATGAATATATTATTTATATAGTTGTGCTGTTTTCCATAAAATACACTTAAAAATAAATTTGAATAATAATAAATTATATTTATTCAGCACTACTATGAATTTAGTGACTGTTTAACATAGCATCTTTTTCTCCTTTCTCTATACTTTATAAGAAACTTTTTTTAGTCTTGCATACAATGTATAGCTTCCTCATACCAACTGCTATTCATGTATAGTGTTTATGTTTGTATGTATACTTGTGTATTATATAAATATAAATCCCTGGGTCTTTTCCATAAATATAGTAGTTCTCAAGGCACTTTTCCTGTTAGCATACTAAGTACTCTTAATATCTTTTTTTTACCCTTTTAACCTAAGGCCAAGTTGCCTTGCTAATCTTTGGTAACAAGAGTATGACAGAAAAAAGAACTATTAAATTGCTTTCTCAATTACAGAACTACCGTTTCAGACCCATATCAATGAGATGAAGATAGAATTCCAAGATTTATGAACCTAAGTAAATATTCAGAAAAATAAGAAAAAAATATATCCTGTAATTAAATGTATAGACATTATATACATATATATGTGTATATATATATATTTTTTTTTTAGTGAGGCAGTTGGGGTTAAGTGACTTGCCCAGGGTCACACAGCTAGTAAGTGTTAAGTGTCTGAGGCTGGATTTGAATTCAGGTACTCCTGACTCCAGGGCCCGTGTTCTATCCACTGTGCCACCTAGCTGCCCCATGTATAGACATAATTAAGAAGGGGTGAACTGATTTTTAATATAGTGTGTATACATACATACATACATACATACACACACACTTGAACTTGCAGGCTATTTTAACATCCCCTAGATTTCAATTCTTTTTATTCTTGAAACTATAAAAGGGTTCATACCCTTCTTACCTGAAACAGCCTGTAAATATTTTATTGTATTTAACATAATGAGAACTAAAAGTGTTAAAGATATATTCTTTATGATACAATTAAGGACCTTTAGATGAACCATGTTAGTGAAAAGATAATAGGATAGAAAGCATGCTAATCCATAGGTGATTTAAAACCAAGGGGAATAGCTAGTACATTTAACATCAGAATTAACATTCAAAAAGTATATGGGTATACTGGAATGATGTGTATAACAAGTTAAATTTAATAAGGATAAATGTGACATCCTACATTTTTATTTAAAGTTACCTATACAAGTATAAGGTGGGAGTAATTTAATTTGATAGCAGTTCCTGTGAAGAAAAAAAAAATAGTAGATTTAGGTGATTGCATTCTCAGTAGGACCCTAGAGATGTGAAGTGGCTGCCAGAAATGGTAATTCAGTATCAAGAACATGTAATTTTTCAGGTACAGATATTGCAACTTAGACGTACTTTATAGATAACAGATCTTTAATGTAGTAAAATGGTCTTTTGAGAGTTTCTGTTCCTGGAAAATCCATCACTGTCACAATGAGCTTCTCAAAATTTAGCTAGACTGCTCCTCTGACAACAAATATCACAGAGCCCATATTCAGTACCTTTCCAATTTGAGTTAATCAACCAAAGCTTGCACTTTGTTGCCACAGTTTTTGAGAATTGTAGTAGTTTTAATCTGAATTATAATATCATTTAAAGGTCTGTTCCTCCACACAACATGCATTTTAATATATAATCCCATTGGTTTTTTATTCATTTAAAGTTTCAATTCTAATAAGCAAGCAATAAAAGGATCTTTAAAAGAACTTCAATATGTAAATATTAAAATTGAATTATTAACAGTAATATTCCCTTGTGAGCATATTACTTGGTTTTCAAAGGGGTTAATTTACCTAAGATAGGCAAGCATGTTTTTATCCTAATATTAGCTTATTTTCCTTGCTTTACTCTCTCATTGTCTAGAGTTCAGTAATTGGTGAGAAACGATAATTTTCATTAGGAAAATCTTTTGTTCTTTACTAGAATTTCTACTACTTATTTGGGAAACCTTACAAGGAAAAAAGAAATTATATAAATTTTAGTTTCCATTGGTATATTGTGGTTTTCTGTATACTTTTAATATAGTTTTAAATAAAATTATGACAAATACGTGATATTAACTGCATTTCTGTCCTACATTATACAATACATGTATTCTTGCAGAATGAGTGGGATCCAATAATTTTAAAAAGAAATGTTTTGTAACAATTCTTTCTGAAGATATGATAGAAGTACCAAAAATCATTGTTTGTGGCATAGACAAAAGTGGTACCATGATACATACAAGAGAGACGTTTAGTTTGAGCATCCATGATCCCCATGCATTATTGTCCCTAGGTTTGAAGAAGCATGTAAAGAACATGGGACAGAAATACGAAGAGAGGCTAAAATTGGGCACCATTGAGCAGAGCTAAGGAATATAGCCACCCCAGTGATATGAAACTTTTCAGGATGCAGCTGGTCATTCACATTTTTTTTTTAATTACAGTTGGCCTGATAAAATATTTTAGCAGCTTGGTACAGAAGAAAGAGTACTGGCTCTAGATTCAGAGGACCTGAATTCAAGTCCTGATCCTACATATTATATGTCATACTTACATGTCATCCTTTTATTTATTGTTTATCACATGTAAGACATAATACTTTATTTCCTATGGCATAGCCTTTGAGAACCTGGATTACTGCCCTAGCATAGTGAGCCGCTGGAATAAGAGGTGAGGCAGGAGAGCAAGACTAGTGATAATACTCAAAATAAATCAAGAACACAAATGCAAGGTCACTTGGGTTATTTTTATATTTATCATTGTCATTATATTTATAATTGTCATTAATAGTTCATAGGTCTGAAGGAAAAATGACAGCTTTACTTAAAAAAAAAAACACTGAACAGTCACTCCACTTTTATTACTAGTCACGGCATCAGAATAAAATAGACGTTTCTGGATTACTCAAATTGTGTTTCCTAGGGCTTTGTGGAATAAAATGGCCTTTATAAATGAACAGATAGCTCTAGACTAAGGAAAATGACCAGCCAGAAAGGAAAGGGATTTTGGGGTTTTTTTGCATTCTGAACTTAATGGACGCCAAAAAAAACTGAACATTTCCATATGCATTGTAGAACAGAAGATTGTTCATAAAACAGAATATTATATTGAGCTTGTCTTTTTTTTTTATTTTAAGTATATAATAAACATACTGTGTAATTTTCAAAACTGTTCTGATTTTTTGGGATTCTTTCTGGCCTTCATTATAGTTTCTTTCATTTTTGTAACCCTTTGCTCCTCTCCCTCCCACCTCCCTACCCTATTAAAAAGAAAAGAAAAGCCCTTGTAACAACTATGCAAAGTAAAACAATCCTATTCCATAAACATGGATTAATCACCCACTATGTGCTGGGCATTGTGCTAAAACAAATTCCTGTATTATTCATGTCCAAAAATGTAGATCTCATTTTGTATCTTGAGTCTATCACTGCAGTCAGAAGTGGGGTGGGGGTGGGGATGAGGTTTGGGGTGGGAGGTGGGGTGAGGGATGGGTAGCATTCAGTACTTCGGAATCATGAATGTTCATTATATCTCAGAGTCCTTAGTCTTTCAAAGTTGTTTTTCTTTATATTGCTGTTATTGTATAAATTGTTTTGTTTCTTTTCACTTCATTCTGTATCACGTCTTCTTAAGTTTCTGTGAAATTTTGACTTTCATCACTTCTTCTAGTACAATATTTCATTCAAATGCCATGGCTTGTTCAACCTCTCCCCAATTGATGGCCTTCCTTGGTCTCCAGTTTTTTACCACAACCAAAAGAACTGCTATAAATATTTTTGTGCATATGGATACTTAAGGACAATAATTTTTAAGTGCTTCCAAATGCAGCAGTGAATTTTTTAAAATGAAGTAACACTGCCAGTAACACAAAGCCAAAGCGAAACAAAAATTTCCTGATGTTTAAAGTCTAGTTTCTTTCCTGATTTATAAATTCTGAAATAGCAAATATCTAAGAAAGAAAGATCTTCAATAAACCTACTTCTAAACATACTATATACGCTGTTGTACTCTTCTGAAAAATTTCACTTAAGTCTCTATAAAAGATCATTTCCATTGTGAAGTTATTGAGCTCATTTTCTCCTGAAAGCCTCTGCCCATCTTCTGTATTAAAAAAAAAAAAAATCTGTAGTGTCTGTGAAAGATAGATTGGCTAGATTTTTTGTTTTTTTCTTTCATCCTCTTTTCAAGTGGAGTTCAAATGTCTACACAGTAGTAATTAAAAGAAAACTTTTTCTTCCTCTGTTTAATTATTGGCACTGTTTTACCTAGTTATTTCACCATTTTTTTGATATTTGTATGTCTTGTTTTACCTTCATAAATAGTGATCACAAAGTTTAGAATCAGCTGACACTGTTGAGGAACAGGAAGCATTAGCAAGAAGAGATGGATTTGGGGTCTTTTGGGGGGGGGCAATGAGGGCTAAGTGACTTGCCCAGGGTGACAGAACTAGTAAGTGTCAAGTATCTGAGGCTGCATTTGAACTCAAATCCTCCTGAATCCAGGGCCAGGGCTTTATCCACTGTGCCACCTAGCTGCCCCTTGGAGTCTTACTTTTTTTAAGAATATAATTAAGGAAAAGAGGAAAATAAATGAAAGAATAAGATTCCGGGTCAAACTGATGGGCTTCTGCTCACAGACGAATTGAAAGAAAAACTAATCGATTCTTATTTTGCTGACCTTTTTTCTTCTAAGCAAGACAAGAATATGGGGAGGGGGTTGGAAACTAGCTAATAGGTCCTTGAAAAAAAGATAGAGGTAGTAAGAATACATTTAATTGCTATTGTTATATTTAAGGCACCAGGCACAAAGGAATTACATCCCAGCCTACTGCAAGTATTAGCAGATGTGACTACTGAACCAACCATATTTGAATGATCATGGAGAATAATAGAAGTGACATAGGACTAGATGAGGGCAAAAGGCTCCAATTTTCAAAAAGGAAAGAAAAGAAATTCACAGAAAAGAAATATATTATGAAATACTTGGTTAGTGCTGGCTTCCAGACTCTTTTTGCTACCATCACTGAGTATCCTCTACTCCTTTGAGTTTGATTCTATCTGTCCATCTCAACCATTCAAGATCTTTGTTATAATCACCTACTGGTTTCTTTTCCTAAGGAAATCATTGTCTGTTTCCTAAATTCCCTGGCTTCCTTCATGTATCAGTGAAAATAGTCTTCTGTGAGAACCCTTTGATTAATGCTAATACCTTCTCTCAAAAATTACTTTGAAGTTATCCTGTATTGATTTTATTTGCACTTAGTTGTTTGCACACTGTCTTGTCCATTATATCATGAGCTCCTTGAGGAAAGGAACTATTTTTGCCTTGCTTTGTCTTTATGCCCACCCTCAACTTAAATATGCCTTGCAAAACTTAGTCACTGAGTGACATTGTGAAAATGTTTATATAATAATAATAACCACTAACATTTCTATTGTACGTACCATATACCAGGAACTGTGCTAAGCACTTTTCAGTTATTATCTTATTTGATCCTCACCACAATCCTAGGGGGATGGTGCTATTATTATCCCTACTTTACACATGGAGAAACTGAGGTACACAGAGATTAAGTGGTCACTAGTAAGTATCTGATGCTGGATTTGAACTCCAGTCTTCTTGACTGCTGACCCAGAACTCTATGCTTCTCTTCCAGTTATACAATACTTATACCATAATATAAGGCTATGACAGGAATGGTCATATTTCTTATTTAATTTTGACCCATAACTGTTTTACCTTCATAATTCAAAATTTCAAATTCTTCTTTCTGATCACTACTTCCTATCTTTATGTCTGTCCCTGGACTTCTAATTTGCTCTCACCTCAATCTCTGTTCACAGCTAGTTGGTACAATGGATACAGTGCTGGTCCTGGAGTGAGGAAGTTGTGCGTTCAAATCTAGCCTCTGAAACTTACTAGCTGTGTGACCCTGTGAATATCACTTAAACTTTACCTCAGTTTTTTCAACTGTAAAATGAGGAGAATATATCCCAGGGTTGTTGTGAAGATCAAATGAAATATTACTTGCAAATAGCTTGACACAGTTCCTACTACATAGTAGGTGCCTGTTTCCTTCCTTCCTATTTTTCACCCTGAGATTCTGTATTCTTCTGTCTAAATTTTGTCCTTTGGAGATTTTTATCTGCCTTCACGTCCTCAGCTGTAGTTAAAATAGTTTTCTATTTATAACTCCTGAATTGTATTTCCAGGTCTGAACTCCATTTCTGCATTTCTTAATGGCTGTAGGTAATTTCTTCTATGTCCTTCTATCATTTTACCTTCTTTTCCCTAAAAATTAATTCAAGAAACCTATGATATTAGATTTATAATATATATTTACATTGTGTTTAAGTATGTATATGATTTATAGTAGGTTTATAATAATATAATATTAATATTATTCAAAAAACTTCCCAAAATATCTTTGCTTATCAGTAGCACCACCATTTTTAGTGTTAGACTCATAGAGGAAGAAGAACATGAAAATCTAATGGACCTTCTAGTTCCTTGTAGTTTCTGATCAGAAAAAAAAAATTACCCTAAAATAATCACCTAATACTGATGAGAACCCAGGTTATGAGTAATTAACTACCATTTCTTTATGCAAAGTAAAGGCACCCCACCAGAACATTAGTCAATAATAGATAAAAAGAAGAAAGTCATGGGAATGGTTTAAAGCAAAGGTTCTTGAATTTATTTGTGTCCGTGATCCCTTTTGCAATCTGATGAAGCCTATGGACCCCTCCCCAGAATAACATTTTTCAAATGTATAAAATAAAATCTATAGAATTATGAAGGAAATGAATTATATTGGAATTGTTATTAAAATATTTTTTAAAACAAGTTCACAGATCCCAAGTTAAAAACCCAAGATTTAAAGGAGTCAGCATCAAGGTCATCAGAGCCATTGTTGGTTCTTTATAAAAACATTTTTTAAAGTTAAAAAACATTGCTTAGATTCAGCATAAGTAAGAAAAATGACCCCCAAAGCTCCTAAAAGTCATAGGACCCAGGCTTAAGGTATGAAGACACATTGATTTAATGGGTCAAAAGCTTCAATACTTGATTCATCTATATCAAAATGCTGACATGGGAGATGACAAATTGACTGTCATGTTGGTTGAAGTCTCAGAAACATTTTGAAGAATGTGTCATAATTTCTTAGTATGTCTCTTGGTTGGTAAGGGACTGTCCATGCTGGGGATGCCCTGCAGAGATTTAACATCCCATTGACTAGTTTAATAGCTATTTCATCAGCTAGTATTACCTTGATGAGAAGAAGAAACTAAATTTTGTCCAGATTAAAAACTATAAATCTGCCTAGAGGACATTTTTGTTTCTTGGCAGGTATCTTTTGTTAACTTTATGAGAAAGGGATCACTTCATATCTGAGTTTTCTTGACATTCTCAGCAGAAGAAAGTTATCAAAGGTAACAGGTATTAGTTTCTAATTAATCAAATATAGCAATGAAGTAATTAAAGATTGTCACAATAAAATGCATTAGCTGTGCAACTAATACTCTATAACAATAAAGTTTACTTTTATTTTGTGACTTTTTATAGTACATTTTCCCCTGCATTTTGTAAAGGCATGTGACAGAGTTTTAATGTACCCTACAATATATTTAAGAAAAGCATTATCTTTTTTCCCACCTCTTAATTATATAAACTATGTATACAAACCTTTTGTAATTTTTAATCCCAGAATCTTGCCTGAATTCACAGACTTTATCTTTCTCTATTTCAAAACAAATATTAAAAAAGTAAAAAACATAATATGATAATAATAAGGAGGATAGGGACTAGTCCTGTGATTTCTATGGTATAGGAAACTCTCAGCTGAGGAAACACCCTCTACTAAAAAAGATTGGCCCCTTTCCCCACAGTTTATAGCCCTAGAGAAATGCCCATAACACTACTATGATAATTTATTTTCCTAGGGTCACATAACCTGTATATGTCAGAAGATGGAGGGACTTGAACCCAAAACTAGCCTTAGACCTAGACCCTGGGGAGATTCTGGAGCCCTTAATGAAACCTAAAGCATCTAAACAGCCTCTAAGCAATGGACAATGAAAGCCAGTAGTTTTTTGGGGTTTTTTTGGACCCTGGGAAGAGGGGATATGTGAATGGGGTGGGGGGAGGGGTAAGGGTGGTGAAACGGGGACAAGAGTTGTTTATTAACACTTTCCAGCAAGGAATATAACTAAATAAAGATAAGCAATGAAATGTAATTATATTTTTTTCTATTAAAAAAATCTCTTCATTATTTAAAACTATTCAGATTTCCGTGTCTCCTTCATCAATGTGTTTGGTGATTAAAAGCATTAGCTAGAGCAGCCCAAGAGTAGAAGATTCTCCACTGCTAGCAGAAGATAACTAGCCCTTCCCAATCTGCTCGTTAGATTTGGAAAAAGAACAAACAAGGAACAATAAAAAACGATGCATGCAACCAACTGTATTTTTATTTTGCCCTTTTCTCTGATCAGTAATCAATAGCATTGGGCTACTAAGCACCTGTAGCCAACTCTTTTGAAAGCCAAGATGTGAGGTTTAAAATCTAATGTGTGTGTCCTTACCTGCCCTCCTCCCCCCACCATGTGTGTGTGTGTGTGTGTGTGCGCGTGCGCGCGCGCCTAGGATTTACTTATAAATTCAGCAATAGTTTAGGCTTTTACGTATTTATTAAAGTATATTAGAAGTTAGTAAGGAGAGAGAGAGAGAGAGAGCACATGTCTCTGAAAGAATGGAAAAATCCTAGCTCAGATCTGTGCTAGAGAGAGAGAGGGGAAAAAAAAGCTCCTTCCCCTAGCCACTCATGCTTCCAAAGAGAAAGAGTCCCCATCAGTTCCCCCAGAAGCCCTATGTCGAACAGGAAGTCAGCGGTCCCCACACACACAGCTCCAAGCAAATTGTCTGTTATCATTCAAGTATATTGATTGACATGACTTAAAGGCTGTCCATGAATTGTAATGTGACTTCTGGGATGCCAATTTCACTTTAGAAACCTCAGAAAGGTCACCTCATGCTTTCTTGGCAGGGGATGGCACCCCTTGCTCTCACACTCCCGCCCTGTGCTTCATGAAGAAACATTGTTTCTTTACATGAAGCAATAACATTACACATACTTATGACTAACAAAGCAAAAGGAATGAAAAGAGAGAAAAGAAATTGAGCAACGCATTGACAAAAGCTAAAGGGGGGCATTCACTTTTAGCAGGTGGACATTACAAATAGTGTATGCAGTGGGGAAAAAGAAAAACAGGGAAATGTCCATTTAAGTCTTTGAAAGTCTTATCTTAGATGGTTCTTGGGATGTCCTCTGGGTGTAGTTCTGGAATGAAAGTCTTTCAGGTGTGGATGCTGATGATCACCTGGAAAGTTTCCTGCAAAATTGATCTTAACACAACTTTAAATAGCTTTGGCAGTAACCAAATCAAACAATAAGAGTTCTCAAAAATATGTCTCAGAAAATTCAGAATCTTTAAGAGATTTTACAATTATTGTCCAGTTGTTAACACATGAAATACATAATAAAAACAAAAATTGAAAGATTCTCTAAAACTTAATATTATTACACTCCCCCCATGAGAATAAATTGAGAAGACAATTGTGATATTAAGAAACTAATTTTTATCTTTGTATAATCACTTTTTGCATCATCTGCCTAATTATCCTCATCCTATTATGAGAAATTAAAGGATCTAATATAACTGGTAACAGATGTCAAGGCCAAATCAAATTCCAGGATGCCAATTTGACCTTAGAAACCTCAAAAAGGTAACCTAATGCTTCCTCAGCAGGGGGTGGCACCACTGGTTCTCACAAAGATTAGGATTCCTTTCTGAAGTGGGTTTAGGGACACAGAATTTAGATCTAGGGTGGTATCTAATGCATTTTTTTTCTTAGCTTAGGAGTTAATTGAAATGTTAGACCAGTGAGTGGTTATGGCTCACTTCTTTTTAAAAAAAATTCTATGAATTACAAAGTTTTTCAAAGATATATATATATATATATATATTTTAAATGTGAAGAATGTTTTCAAATAGGGAGTTTGCTTTTTAAAAATTATTAAAACAGTTGTTTCATTTCTTATAAAGCCATTCTTAGTAAAAGCATACTAAGGGGAGCAGCTAGGTGGCGCAGTGGATAGAGCACCGGCCCTGGAGTCAGGAGTCCCTGAGTTCAAATCTGGCCTCAAACACTTAACACGTACTAGCTGTGTGACCCTGGGCAAGTCACTTAACCCCCAATTGCCTCACTAAAAATAAATAAATAAATAAGAAAGTATACTAAGGGGCAGCTCGGTGGTGCAGTGGATAAAGCACCAGCCCTGGATTCAGGAGGACCTGAGTTCAAATCCAGATTCAGACACTTGACACTTACTAGCTGTGTGACCCTGGGCAAGTCACTTAACCCCCATTGCCCTACCAAAAAAAAAACCCCAAAAACAAAAGCTTCTGATTCCTTCTACCTGTCCATTTGTGCATCTACCTGTAAAGGCTTTGGTGATCCTTGTATGCACAGGTTTGTAGCTCTTTTTCTACTAGCTAATCTCAGTGCTGGGCTTCCTGGCTCCCTCCATGTTTTCTCACTAAATTTATCTTTCACATTGTGTGTTAGGGGTGCAATGCCCCTGCAAGCTAGAAAATCTGCATAAAATTTTTTGGGCCTGCCATTGTGCCAGAGAAGAAGTCTGAATTATTATCTACATACCTGCCAGTAAGTGGGGCCAGTAAGGATTATGGCTGTGCAGAATCCAAGGTGTTGATCAAACACTGCACTGTTTAGGTACAAAGTTTAGAGGCTTGGGGAAGGGGAGAGGGCAGGATCTGGAAATAATGGGAGAATAAGTCATTTGAGAAAATGACACTGGCAATTTGGGAGGCTTCTTGGGATGTTACATTCTCTTTCCCTAGTGGATGGAGGGAACTTGAAAGTTTTTAAAATCATTGTGATTTTACCTGTTTTTACTCCATAAGTGAAGCTAATATGACTAATGCAGAAATAAGTTTAATGTGATTGTACATATATAACCTATATCAGTTTGTTTTCTGTCTTGGGGAGGGGGAAGGAAGGGAAGAAGAAAGAAAAATTTGGAACTCAAAATCTTACAAAAACAAATGTTGAAAACTGTCTTTACATGTAACTGGGGAAAAAATAAAATACTGTTAAGATTAAAAAGAAAAAAGGGGAAAAAAGGCCTAGAGAGAGAAACAAAAGTCTAAGGACCTGAGTAGGAAAATAAAAAAAAAAGAAAAGGACATGAGCTAAAGAAGGACTTAAGCTGAAGAAGGTAGAGAAGCTGGTTAACAAGAAAGATAAGAAACAAACTAGGCCTATAAAGATCTCAGAATTTAGAGCTTCAAGGCACTTTAAAAATTATCTAGACTGGGGCGACTAGGTGGCACAGTGGATAAAGCACCGGCCCTGGATTCAGGAGTACCTGAGTTCAAATCCGGCCTCAGACACTTGACACTTACTAGCTGTGTAACCCTGGGCAAGTCAATTAACTCCCATTGCCCTGCAAAAAAAAAAAAAATCATCTAGACCAAGGGGTCTTGACTTTTTCCTATTATGGACCCCTTTGACATTCTGGTGAAGCCTGCAGACTCCTTCACCAAATGTTTTCAAATGCATAAAATAAAATACATAAGCTTACAATGGAAACCTATTGTACTGAAATAGTTCTTAAGATATTTTTTTTAAACCACCAGTATGCGGACACTAGGTAAAGAACTAATGATGATGGTTGTAGCAACTATTACATTAAAAAAAACAGCATTGTGATGGGAGCAGCTAGGTGGTACAGTGGATAAAGCATCGGCCCTGAATTCAGGAGGACCTGAGTTCCAATGTGGCCTCAGACACTTGAGACTTATTAGCTGTGTGACCCTGAGCAAGTCACTTAACCCTCATTGACCTGCCCACCCCCCCCAAAAATTGTGATATAATAAATATCAGGTAACAGTATTATTTTAAACATTTAACATGTGTTCTTCTAAACATTTAGTATTCATTCTTCTAAACAATAATTCATCCAAAATGAATCAGGAATTTTAGAGGAAAAAATTCATTGGAAAATAAATGGAATAAACCTCTGCTTTTACTCCCCTAGATGTTTTGTAAGTTCTTTTTTTTTTAAAGACCTTTACTTCCCATGACTGTCACATGGCTCTTGAAGAAAATGAGGCTTTAATCTATTAATATATTCACTGTTGAATTATGTTTTTATAATTATTATCATCTTCATCTTGTCAGTTAACACGTATGTGTTAATCATGTCCTGTGTATCCAGAGAAGTATCATACTCATCAAATCTTATAACTACAATGGACCTCAAAGATTGTTTAGTCCAATTGGACTTAAACAAGAGCCTCATTTATACTATACCCAGCAAATGGCTATCCAGCCTTTTCTTTAAGATCTCTGATAAAGAGGGAAACCCCTGCCTTTGGAAATGGGCTGTTCCATTTTTAGATCCCTTGCAGAGGAGTAGAGTTAGGTTTCATGTTAGCAAAAAGTCCAAGGCAGATAATACTGATGTTTAGTAATGTTTTACTTATATCAAGCCTAAATTGGTCCCTTTGCAAATTCTACCACTGTTCTCCTTTCTGCCTTCTGAAATGGTATAAAACAAATATATTTTCCCTTCCATGTGACAGCCATTCAAATATCTGAAGAATTGTTATGCCCCCTCCCTTTAATATAGTTTTGTTATTCTAAGTAAGCATGCCTAGTTCCTCAGATCCATTTGGAATAACCACTTCGTCCTTCATTGTCCTGATTATCTTGTGGAATTTACAATCTATTTGAAGAAAGAAAACTAACACATAAAAAAATTGGACTACAGTGGAAAGTAGAATATAACAACTAACATTTATATAGTGCTTTAACTTTTGCAAAATACTTTATTTATATGGTCTCCTTTCTGTCTTGTCATAGCTCTGAGGTAAGTACTACAGATAGTTTTTCCTACTTTTTAAAGATGTGAAAAATGAGACTCAAATTAAGTGACTTTTCCAAGGTTGCATAGCTGTTAAAGTGTCAAAACCAAGCATTCCTTATACTAACTAAGTGGAGCATTCAGTGGACTGTACCACACATTCTTAGTATATGATTGTACCTATCAGGGTATGAGTGCTAACTCTGCTCCTTATTAACTCTGTGATTTTGTATCAAGTTACCAGAGCCAGGGTCTCAATTTCTTCCACCTTCAAGTCTTAGGGTTGGACTAGATGATCCCTGAAATCTTTTAACTCTAAAAGCCCAGAGTCCTATGATTCTGAAAAACAATAGAATATAAAGAAAGAAAACATCAGTAGTGATTAAAGTAGCTGGAAACCCTTCCTATAAACAATGGAACTTGAAAGTTTTATTAAATCATTGTGATCTTAGCTAATGTTTATACTCCATAAGTGAAGCTATTATGTGTATTTCATGATGTAATAGGAAAATTTACTTTTTAAAAATCTCATTGATGATGCCATGATAAAATTGGGTTATGGAAGTTTTCTAGTAGTCTTTTCTTTCTTCATCATCTGTTTTCCATAGGAAGAATGTAATGTTTTACGTGCAATTTGAATATACTCTTAGATTACTGTTATTCTTTTGGCATTTTTGAAAGATATTTCTATTCTACACTCCAAATTAGTCCCATATTCTAGCACTTTAAGAATGATGAAACATTGTACACTATAGTAAGTTACTTTTTAAAAAAAATTCATTGCAGAACTACTCTTTGAATTTCTATATTAAAAGTGCACATTTACCAGAGAAAAAATATCAACTATTGTTCCTAACCTTGCCAGTAGTTGGTGTAACCATTTTAAGAGGAAATATAGCATTTTGTTTTGTTTTTAAATGTTATCATATTATCTTGATGTTTTGATATGCTTTTTTGCTAAAGATGAATATAGCAGGGGGCAGCTAGGTGGCACAGTGGATAAAGCACCAGTCCTGGATTCAGGTGGACCTGAGTTCAAATCCAGCCTCAAACACTTGACACTTACTAGCTGTGTGACCCTAGGCAAGTCATTTAACCTTCATTGCCTCCTCCCCCCCCCCAGCCCCAAACAAAAGGTAAATATAGCAGTGATCATCTCAAATCTCTTCGAATGGAAGGTTAAGGTAATAGACATATGTGAGATAACAAGATAGTCTTTTCAGACAAAAAATGTTATCGTGAAGGAAATATTTAATAATTTGGCAGATGTTGTCTGTGAGCATACTGTCAGTTGTATATCATTTTAGTTGCTAAGTGGCACATACCTTGCTTCCATCATTTTAATCCCTTTAACATTAAGGAACAGTTCAGTTTTTATTGAGAGTAATATTCATTTTGGCTTTTATTGCTTACACGACTTGAAAGATAAATATTTTGTTCTTTGTTGCATTCACAAAATTTTAAAGACATTTGCCTCTGATTCTTATGCCATGGTAAAATTTCATTGTTACACTTCCAGCATCAAATTACATTTGCCTTTATTATTGCAACTGAACATTTATTTCATTCTTTTTGTGTATAAAGCACATTGTTGACTAAGCTTCACTTGATAACCTCAGTACTCTTTTTAAAGAATTCCATTTACTCTGGGTAAATATAAAATTGCCTTAAAGATTGGAGATCTTTACGAAAAGTAACTCAGTGATCCTATAGAATAGGAAGCAAACCATTTTACCAGTAGAAATCTGTTCTCTTCTAATGAAATTTTCTTCCTCTTAAGATAGTATCATGACCTAACAAATTCTTTATAGTTATTTCTCCTGTGCCCCCTTCCTAGAAACAATACCCCTTAAGATTCCTGTACAGTAAGATATTCAGAAGCAAATATCCATCCAAATCTTGACTTCTTCAGGGTTAGTCTGGAAATTGGACAATGTTTAGAACTTTTGTGGATCAACCATAGAATTTGGAGACATCTGTTCTAGAATATCAAGGTCAATGCTTCCTTTATCATTTGATTAGTCTTCCCCTGTAAGATTTCATCTATTATGTGTATATCTATATTGATCTCTATCCATGCATCCATCCATCCATCCAATCTATCTACATCATGGATCTACTTATTTACACAGTATTTATCCTATTAGAATTGTGAACTCCTTGTAAGCAGTGACTCTTTCTTTGCCTTTCTTTGTATCCCAAGATCTAGCATAGTGGCTGACTTAGATTAACAACTTGACACATTAAATACTTATGAATCATTGTTAAACTGTAGTTGTGGCATGTAAAAAGATTCAAGAGACATAATTTCTGGGTAATTTGATTATTTTATTAATAATGCCTGCATTTAAAAGAATGGTCATTTGGCCATGTCTCTCTTAACACCAGAAACAATCATGGTGGCTGAATCATGGCTCTTATGCCCATTGGAAGAGGGGTATTTCCAAGAGTAGCAATCAACTGTGATTGGTTACCAGTTAATGAAAGAATGAATATTCTGCTCAGGGACTGGACCTGAATTTTGATTATGTCATTTGCTTCTTAAGTTTTTCCCAGCTTTGAGCAGTTTGTTCCAAGAATTTATCCCCAACCAAACCTGATTAGAACACAGTGGCTTCCCTATTAGCTCAACGTTTTGAGACCAGGCTCTTGAAATGAGGATTTTTTTAAAAGGGGGGAAATCTCTATCTCCTCAAATCATTGGTTATTAATAATCATTTCTGTCATTATTGATCCCTAGTTTACCAGGTATATATATGAAATCACTGCTGAAATCTGGCATTTTATACCTTTATCTCCTCAGGTTTCCACATGTGCTTTGAATTTTCTACCAAAACTATACATTAGTTTATTTATGCATAAATTGTTATGGTCTTTCTACTTAGTAGAATGCCTATATCAGCCAATTACTCCTAGACATACAAAACATAGTATCTTTTCCATTAGTCTCCTCATCCCCCTGCAATCTAGCTTCCTTACCATTCTACTCAAATGGCTTTTAGTGTAGTATTATGAGAAAAGCCCTGGATTTAGTATCAAAGGACCTAGGTTCAAATCCTGGATGTACTAGTTACTGCCTTTTAGAGCTTATGAAAGTGACTTAACCTCAATGGGCTTTCACTTTCTCATCTATAAAATGAGGATGTTGAATTAGATGCTTGTTAAAGCCCATTCCAGCTCTCCATTCTATAATCTCATCATTCTGACCCCTTGATTTTCTAATCTAATAGCCTTTTATCACTTTTCATTTTCCTTGATCATTCCATATTTCCCTCCCTCTCCTTTTTGAGACTTTTCTTTTCCTTGGCTTCAGTGACCCTGCTCTCTCCTGGTTCCCCTCCTACTTCTCTGATTCACTGTTCTCATTTCCTTTCTTAAATCTCTTCATCTTCCTATTCTGAGTCCTTAAATTTAGATTGCTGTTCTCCCTCCCCCCCGCCAAAAAAAAGACATTTTCCACTGCCCTTTTTTTCCCATGTTATCTACTACTTGCTATCACCTCTACTATCTTATATTACCACTACTACTAACTTGATATCCCCTCTGTGCAGAGAATTTCTAAATCTTTATCTTCAACTCTGATATAATCAGTCCATATCTCACTAAGTTTGATCTCTAATACCAAATTTTCAGATGTTAGATATTTCCATACATATATTCCACAAACACTTTCAAATTAACATGTCTTAAACTGAATTAATCTTCCCCAAACATATGACTCCTCCTAAATACCCTGTTTCTCCTGAATACAACATCCTTTCAGCCAACCAGGATGGAAACTTAGGGATTATTTTTACTCTTTTCTTTCCCCCTATATTCTATCATTTGTCAAATCCCTTCAATTTTACCTCTACACTATCTCTCACTTACATCCCTTTCTCCCTACTCACACTGCCACTACCATTAGGCCTATACTATTAAGCACTTACTTTTTTTTTTCTTTAAGTGAGGCAGTTGGGGTTAAGTGACTTGCCTAGGGTCACACACCTAGTAAGTGTTAAGTGTCTGAGGTCAGATTTGAACTTAGGTCCTCCTGACTCCAGGACAGGTGCTCTATCCACTGCACCACCTAGCTGCCCCTAGGCCTGTACTATTGTAATAGCCCTGAAAAGGGTCCTGCAAGCCCTCACACCAGCAGGGCTAGTCCTTCCAACTTCACTCAACTCTCACCTATGGCTCCAAGAAGCTTTAGTAAGTACAGCAGCCACATCCCAGTAAAACTGCAACCTATTCTGACTTTGTCATCCTATATTATGTTTATCTATAATCTCCCCACAAAAATCCATAAGGGTCTTTGTTTCGATTGAGTTCTTTATTGTTACATTTTAGTAGTTGTATGTAACTATGTTATTTCTAACAACAGAACTAGATTATTCAATAGCAAATCACTCAATAATAATAAAATGGATAGCATATTCATAAGTGATATATAATTATTTCAGTCTTTTTTTACATGCTGAAAATCTAAGTAAAGTAAAATTGCTTTCTATGGGACTGAAGAAAAATATCATTTTGCAAAAAAGTGATGTGATATCCTAATAAGATTTCACTGTATGTGATGGTCTCTGGTGGATTGGCCATTTAGTGTAATAATTATTTAACAATTCCTAATTATTCCCATTCCGATAGTTTAAATTCAGCAGATTAGAAATAGAAACACATTCTGGTGCCAAATGTCTTTAGACTTTCTGCCTATTCCAGGTTTGAGGAGGTAATTGAGGAGACAGGGTCAGTATTATTGAATATTGCCAAAGTTTCCTGGTACAACATGCTAAAGCTAATGTCTTTTTTTCCTAAAGCAGAATACATTGTCAAAAGATTGATATTCAGCAAAAATGGTTTCATTTCTATTATACTAAATGATTAGACTTAAACATTTTATTTGATGGATGATGGCATTTTTGAAAGACAATATAGTGCCATTAGTTTAACTTGTTTAGGAATAAGAATTCTTGAAGGCTACAGAGATAATCTTTTTGGTTAAAAAAATATTACATGTACATAAGACACTATTTTTGGTATATTTGAAAGAGAATTTTAAAGGCAACTCCATTTTCACTTCTGTAAATCCATTTGTAGACTCAAAGGCCACTAAATTGTTAGGCCTATAAGTCAAGGTTGATAAATCTAAGTTGTATCTCATATCTTTGTAGACATATATAATGCTGAGGATTGTTCACAATTACTTTGTCCAGAAAATCAATATTCTTTTTCATGCTTCTTGTGCTTTCTTTCAACCATAATATATTTTTTCATGATAGTGGGAATCATGTCACAATGTTTAAGCTAGACATCTCTGATTCTTTTATAAGTTTATCTCACTTTAAAACCAACATTTAAAAGTTCAGATTTTTTTGTTATTATTCAGTCATTTTCAGTCACATCCTACTTACTCTTCATGACACCCTTCCTGGGGTTTCTTGGCAAGGATTGGTTTGTCATTTCCTTCTCCAGCTCGTTTTACAGTAGATGAAAGAGGTAAAAGGGGTTTTATGTGACTTGCCCAGGGTCACACAGCTAGTGTGTAAGGCCAGATTTTACTCAGGAAGATGAGTTTTCCTGACTCTGGGCCTGGCAGTCTGTCCTTTGCACCACATAACTGGGCAGTTGGATACCCTTATTGTCACCTTGTGTGAGACAGTACATTTGTGCATGTTTGTATCTCATATTGTATCTGCAATGTGGTAGTTTTGCCACCAGATATGTTTCTTTGGAGATTTATTATTTCTGCTCTTTAGAGGTAGATTTATTTTTAAATAATTTAAAGAGAGATTTCTATTCAATCAGTCAAGTTCTTTATTAATTAAAAAGTTGCTTTTTTTCAAATTGTTACAAGTATGAATGTAAAATACCTTCAGTAATGTACTGAAATTTTCATTATGAACTTTTTACTTTATGTATGCTATCTTACAAGCCCCATGATAGTCACTCAGAAGATTAATAGTAATTTTTTTTTTTTTTTTTGCGGGGCAATGGGGGTTAAGTGACTTGCCCAGGGTCACACAGCTAGTAAGTGTTAAGTGTCTGAGCTGGATTTGAACTCAGGTACTCCTGAATCCAGGGCCAATGCTTTAACCACTGCGCCATCTAGCTGCCCCTAATAGTAATTTCTAATGTTAAGATTATTGGGGTTGGGCTTTGAGGCTCACTCGGCTATCTGTATGCCTGCTCCTGTCTCCTGCTGCTATGTAAAGCCTTCCCCAGAAAAGAGTCACTAAAGGAATCACAGCTTTAAGTATTATTTCAGCTAATATTTTTATCAGAATATGTTTTCTATTCTTAACTAGACAAACACCAGCAAATATGGAAATTCTGTAATACAAAGAAGGACAAAGAAGATTTCATGTGAAGTCATGAATCTCCACCGTGTATGGCTTGCCCCTTTTTTCTTTAAAACATTCAATAAATTCAGCTTAGTAGTCGTAAAACTGCCTTGCTTGTTTCCCTCAGAACTTCCTTTTGCCCTCCTCTGCATACTTTAAAATATGCTTTATTGCTTCTCATCTTTTTTTTCTTTTTCTTGAATCATTTTTCCTACAATTTCATTTTCTCTGTTTTTCCCTACCAGAAAGCTTTTTTAAGACATCCTCCCTCATGATCAATAGGCTACACTTCTAGTCCATCACTTCTCTGGCAAAATCATCATCAAGTTGTGGTTGTTCAACTTATTGATCAGAATTCTACAGTCTTTTATATTTATTTGTCTTTACAGTGTTGTAGAAACTGTATGAATTGTTCTCCTGATTCTGCTCACTTTACTCTGCATTGGTTCATATGAGTTTTACGATGTTTCTCTGAAACCATCCCTTTTGCCATCTTACTGCACAATATATTCCGTCATATTCATATACCATAAATTTCTTTAGCCCATTTGCAAATGGTGGGTACCTTCAACTTGCTTTCTAAGCAAACAGTGCTTTCTTGAGCTAGGTTGGGAAAGGAGGAGAGGTTTTTCTATCCAATATGGAAAGTCACTTCTTCAAGCATACATAATCTCATTGGATACCATATTTTTTAATCAAAGGGGTCCCTGTCCTATTTATAATACCTATTCTAGCCACCTTCTCAATCCATGATTCATTGAGGACTACTTTTTCCTGTCTATTGTATCTATTGCATTGAGTAGAGACCATTGGGCCGAAGATAAGATCCCTCCTTTCCCCCAGATCAAATAGTTAGAAAGTAACTTAGTGTCACTTCTTAACTATAGTTATTGCTAAAGGTGACTGTGAGAGTAGTTTTGTAACAGGTACTTGGTAAACTTTTTTTTGAGTTGGAGGTTTTTTTCCATACTTCTCAGGAATACCAGACAAGAAGTTTGAGTTTTTTATGGTTCTTTCCAGTGACAAAAAACATTTTATGTACAAAAAGTAATTTTTGTTTCTTAGATGCTTTAGAATTTTTTCTGTGCTATCTTTATTATGAAGGATGACTACTTTTCAAGTTATGTAAAATTCTTAGTCAAAAATATTATTTCACATGATATACAGATTTTTTTAAAAAAGAATTACACAGCATTTGAGCCTATGGACTTTTTTTTGGTTCTTTCTCAAACATTATTCTTGGCTGTACATCTGTAATGTTTGGCTGTTGTAGCTGCTTATTTTTAAAGACATTCATTTAAAAAAATTAACAGGATGAGCGACAGCTGCAGGTACTGGCAGACTACAAAATGCATAATTACTAAGAGTAACTGAAGCATATTATAGTATAATTCAACAGAAAAAAAACATCTGGCACGTGCTTTGATAATTTGTCATATGAGAGTTGAGAAGAAAGCAGTTGCTGCAGCTGGCAGATCCATCATGTCTCTGCCAAAATAGTGAACAAGAACACCTTTTGTTTTTTTAACACTCTCATATGGTATGGTAATCTTGTGTGATTTCCTCTTTAACCACCATGGAAAGATTTTGCATGTTATGGGAGTTATTCCTTATAATTAACTTAGATATTTACCTTAAAGTTCATAAATTATGCTTATGGAAAAGTCATCCTTGATGGTAATGTGATCCGAGAAATTATAGGAACTGTAATCAAATCTGTGCTTTTGACATAGTTAGAGCTCCTCATCCTATAACCTGAGAAACCGTGGCATCATGTCTTTTAATTTTATTTTAGTGTATCTATAGTGTTTTCAAGAATAATAACTTCTGGGGGTGGCTAGGTGGCGCAGCGGATTCAGGAGGACCTGAGTTCAAATCCAGCCTCAGACACTTGATACTTACTAGCTGTGTGACCCTGGGCAAGTCACTTAACCCCCATTGCCCCGCAAAAAGAAAAAAAAATAACTTCTAGTAAAGAGTTTCATATCCTGAAAGCTTTGAGGTGTCAGAGGCTTACGAAATACTGTTCAGGGAAGGTCAGGGTTAACTGACTGACCTAAGATAGTTCATTTTCTAAAAGCTGTAAGTAGAGAATCTTTTTCCCTAGGTCAAGATCTTTCAACTGAGTCATTTCCACAACCAACTAAGGGCATGAGAAAAAGTGAAACCAATTTTGGAAAAGATAATCAGAGATGCAGTATCTTTGAGGAAAACCTCTATGAGTAGCAAAAGAATAGAAGTTTGTTATCAGTAGAATAGGGATTCTCAAGGACTTAATATAATGCAGGCCTAGATTGGGATATATGAGGGATAAAGCTTGAGTTGGATGGAGATGAGAGAAGAGGAATTGGTGGTGGGGTAGGAAATAGAGTAATTTCACTTGGATAGCCAAGAATTTTATATCACTGGAATTGAAGAGTAAGAGCTGGCAGAAGTTTGCTAACCATAGTAGGGGTGTGCCTATGGGTAGAGTGCCTTCTGAATTAATGAATAAAATAGAATTATTCCACCCAAGAGTCCTAATTATGACATTCATAGATATGTAATGTTGTAGCCTGTGTCAATTGTCTTTTGTTTTGTTTTTTGAGAAAAGGGAGCAGAACAAAATGCAGAACTTTAGTTAAATTTGCTTTTTTTGTTATTGTTCTCCACCCTCCCTTATACTACTGAATTCTCAATGCCTTACTTTGCTTATTTGTACACTGTGCAGCATCATTAATACCCTGATTTCCAGAGTTTACTTCTGAGCTAGAAACTTACATTGTAGCAACAGTAGTGTCATTTGGCATCAATCTCCACTAAATGACGTTGTTAGACTACTAGATGTAGCACCAAGAAGCTTACAGGAAGTTAGTAGATTCATTGTTCTCCTTCTGGCTAGTGCATTTAAAGGGGCAGCTAGGTGGCACAATGGATAGAGCACTGGCCTTGAAGTTGGGAAAACCTGAGTTCAAATCTCACTTCAGACACTTACTGATAAGTCACTTAACCCCAATTTCCTTAAACATCTGGGGCCATATTCAGGTGTCCTGTTATCCAGGCATGAGAGACAGCTAGGGAAAATCCTGGGAGCTGAGAGTTGGAGTGTGTTGTTCATGGGGACCAGTGTAACCTGATCTAAGAGTACATATTAAGGAGTACAGTGTAAAAAGCCTGGAAAAATATATCTCATCCTGATATATATCTTGCCACTGGACCCAGATGGCTCTGGAGGATAAAGTGGGGTTGGAGAGAGTGAAGTTGGTGACTGCCCAGCCTTCCCTCCCTTAAATCCGATTCACTGCAAGTCATGACATCACCCGATGTCATGGTCCTCTTTGAGAATTAAGGACAAACAGCATCTGAAACAATTGCTCCAAACATTTCATAGTCAGCTCTAGCACTTATGTTTTCATTGCTTATTGTGAGTGCTTAATAAAAAATTGTTAAGTAAACAAATGAGTGAATGAATTCTCCAAACATATGGTTATATTATTTAGAATGTAGCAGTGAATAGCAAAAACCCAATTGTCCATATCACGTTTTCATAAGATCTTAGCATTGGAGTATCTCAACACAGCATTTCAGGTAGCTTGTTTCTATTCTGGTGCAGACCTTTATCACCTCATACTTGGATTATTGTAATTGCCTATTGGTGGATCTGCTGAACACAAATCTCTCCCCACTACAATCCGTCTTCTATTCAGCCACATACAGAGAGACAGAGAACGAGAATGAACTCAGTAAACTCCTGTGGCTCCCTGTCATCTACAGATTCAAATACAAAATTCTCTGACATTTATAGCCATTCATAAACTACCGTTCCCTTCCCTTTCCAGTCTTTTTACGCCAATCTCCCCAACATGTACTCTTAGATCAGGTTACACTGGCATCCGTGAACAAGACACTCCAATTCTCAGTTCCCAGGATTTGCTCTGGCTGTCCCTCATGCTTGGAATGCTATTCTTCCTCAATACTGCCCACTGGCCTCTTTCAATACCTAGTTAAAATCCTGTGTTTTACAAGAAACTTTTCCCAACCCTTCTTAATTATAGATAATTATGTCCTATTTATATTGTATATATTTGTTTGCATGTTGTCTCCCCCGTTAGATTGTAAGCTCTTTGGGGGCAGGGACTTTTTTTTGACTCTTCTTGTATCCCCAACCCTTAAGACAGTCATCTTTCACATAGCAAACAATAAATGTTTATTGATTTGATTTGGTTGACCTAGTAATGCCAGATTTGTTTCTATTATAAATTATGCTGAACATAAAGTAGCTCCAACAATAATAATATCCCCCCCAAAAAAAAACTTGCTTAACTCTAATATGAGTGCTTGATACCTCATCTTGTGATACTATCTTTAAGAAAATACATAACTATTTTACATATGTGCCTTTCAAATTGTTTCAAAGACATGTTAAATAGACATGTTTAGATAATATTAAGTAACAGGTTGTCAAGAAGTAGGTAATTTTTATGTATTTATTTATGGCTTTTTATGTATTATGGTTTTATATAATTTATCTACCTATATCTTCTTAGCTATTATGTCTCTTTTGAAAAATTAATTATACTTTATTTTTAACATTTGCTTTTAAAAATTTTGAGTTCCAAATTCCTTCCCTCAATTCTCTGCCCCACACATTTAGAAGGCAAGCAATATGTATGTATGTAAATACAATATGATATCAATTATATGTCATGTAAAACACATTTCCTTTTTTATTAAGATAGTGATAAACATCTACAGACATGAGTATTTTAGTATACAAAGAACAGAAATGAAGATTTCATTTAAAATACTGAACTTTAGGGTCAGCTAGGTGGCGCAGTGGATAGAACACCAGCCCTGGATTCAGGAGGACCTGAGTTCAAATGTGATCTCAGACACTTGACACTTATTAGCTGTGTGACCCTGGGCAAGTCACTTAACCCTCATTGCCCCACTAAAATAAAATACTGCACTTTTATTTACATATAGTTTATAATTGTGCCTGTTAATAATAGGCACATAAATAATAAAGGAGGCTGTTTCCAGAGATAAGTAATACAAAAACAAAGCATCAATAAAACTTCTAAAAAAAATGTCCTATACACCAGTTTTATGACCATGGGATTTTAAACCTGAAGGAACACTAGAGATAATACAGCCCTGTTTCCTTTTACAGATACAGAAACTGAAGACCAGAGAGTATATATAAGCAAGGCTACACAGATAGAATAAGATTTCAGCCCAGATCATTGGACTCCATGTCAGTATTATTCCACTATAGCACGTTCATTCTTAACCTTTACCAGATCAAATTTTGGGAATATATACCTTGGTTTAATGACCTTCATACTACTTCCTAAATTTAATTAGTACCTTTTAAAAATTATTAATGCTTTTTAGGTTGGTGAGTTTATGAATGGAAAAAGCTGAACTGATTATGTGATGAGAGGAAAGAAAGGGATAAGTAATACAGCTTGCTTATTTCATTGATATCCTCATGATGCCCAGAGAAAGTAAGGGAAGCACATTGGATGCATGCCCATGGTAAACTTACCAAAGGAAATGGACAAGTTAAAGAGGGAAGAGCAGTTATGAATGATTTGTGATCTATTTCATTGTAAGGAATATCCACATTGATGAGGTCACTAATTCATTTGCCTATGAGTAAGCTGGTATATTTTCTTAAGATTCTTTTGAAAATTTTCATGTCTCAAGATAATCAGGGACACCAGCATTATATATTTACAATGTCATTCGTATCACTATGAAGTTATACAATGTATCTACATCATGATTGTGAGAAAATAATTATTAATAATGAATTTCTTGGGGACCCAGAGATTCTCCCCTTCTCCCCAGAAAATTCAGTTCCTGCCTGAGATGAGCCCAGGGGAACAAAGAAAATGCAGATTGATTCTTCTGTTTAGAAACACACCTAGAAGCTGGAATTTGCACTTTTGTATACTCTTTAGACCACCCTGAAGTCATGTCAATCAATGGAACTGAGTGATGCTATAACCAATTAGCTTAGATTAATGTATGGTTACCCGCCTTTACCAAAAGAACATAAAAGCCATGACTAGGAGAGGCTTCCTCTCTAGGCTCTCTCTTGGCTTCCTGGATCCACTCCCTTGGCTTGGAATGCTGTTTCTTGGTTCCTGTTCTCCTTCTTAGGATTATGTAGGTATGTAGACCTGAAGTCCTAAGACTAGTGGGGAAGTTAGGGAGACACATGGTCAATTCTTTACGGCTACATATGATATTAATAATAAATGCTTACTTCCCAAATGGGGGCAATAGCTATTAATATATAAATAGCAATAATTTTAGAAACCACAGTTTAGCACAAGAATTTAAAAAACACATGGTGATTTAAATGACATTTAGGAGGACCAAATAAGGGATTTTTTTTTCTTCCCCAAATCACTGTTTTGAAATGAATGCTAATTTTTCAGCAGAAACTCCTAGCTTGTGGTGGCAGTTGCATGTCATACTTTTTAATTTTCTGGGTGATAGTTTGTACATATCCTTATTATTAGTATTTATCCTTTAGATACTTTGAGAATTTGGGGTCCAGTTGGATGATATAAACAAAGTAAACTCAACAAATTCCCATCACATCACTCAGCTGATCAGAATTTCCAGCCATGTTAGATCTTTATCTGCTTCTTCCCTGATACAAAGTTCTGGCAAAAACATTTCTATATTAACCATATTGTCAAAAAGGTGGGGAGCGGCAAGAAAAATAGAGTAAGTGAAAAAATTATGCTTCAATCTATCTGTACTTGAGTTCATTAGTTTTCTCTTTGAAGGTAGAGCATTTTTCATTGTGAGTGCTTTGGAATTTTCTTGGATCCTTGTCTTGCCCAGAGTAGCTAAGTCTTTCACAGTTGATCATCATTACAATATTGCTATTACTGTGTACAATGTTCTCCTGGTTATGCTCTCTTCATTTTGTATCAGTTCATAAATCTTGCCAGGTTTTTCTGTAATCATTCCTCTTGTCATTTCTTATAATATGATAGCATTCCTTCACAATCATATACCATAACTTGTTCAATCATTCCCTCACTGATGGACATTCTCTCACTTTCCAATTCTTTGCCACCACAAAAAGAATTGTTACTAATATTTTTGTATATTTAAGTCCTTTTCCTTTTTCTTTGATTTCCTTGGGAAACAGACTTAGCTAAAAATAGTATTGCAGGGTCAAAGTATGTAGAGTTGAATAGCCCTTTGGGCATATTTCCAAATTTTTCTCCAGAATGGTTGAACCAGTTCACAAGTCTGCCACCAGTGTACTAGTGTCTCTGTTTTTCCATATTCCCCTCTAGCATTTGTTGTTTTCCTTTTCTGTCATGTTAACCAATCTAATAGGTATAAGGTGGTACCTTAAGTTGTTTTAATTTGTATTTACAAATGACAAGTGATTTAGAGCATTTTTTCATATGACTTGATAGGTTTGATTTCTTCTGGTTGTTATTTTTTTTTTAATTGAGGCAATTGGGGTTAAGTGATTTGCCCAGGGTCACACAGCTAGTAAGTGTTAAGTGTCTGAGGCCAGATTTGAACTCAGGTCCTCTTGACTCCAGGGCCAGTGCTCTATCCAATGCGCCACCTAGCTGCCCCGGTTTGATTTCTTCTGAAAAGTGCCTATTTATATCATTTAATTATTTATCAATTGGGAAATGGCTCTTATTTTTATAAATGTGACTCAGTTCCCCATTTATCTGAGAAAAGAGGTTCCTTATAAGTTAGAGAAACTTGCTATAATTTTTTCACACTCTCTTGATTTGCCTTTTTTTTTTTTTAGCTGCAGTGGTTTTGTTTGTGCAAACATTTTAATTTCATGTAATCAGAATTGTTCATTTTACTTCTCATGATTCTATCTCTTGTTTGGTTACAAACTCTTCCTTTATCCGTAGATCTAATAGGTAAATTTTTCCATACTCCCCGAATTTGCTTGTTATCACCTTTTAGATCTAAATCATATCCCATTTTTACTTTATCTTGGCATAGTGTATGAGGTGTTGATCTAAGCCTAGTTTCTGTCATACTGTTTCCAGTTTTCCCGGCAATTTTTGTTAAATAGCAAGTTCTTGCCTCCAAAAAATGAATTTGGGGGTTTATCAAACACTAGAATACTATGGTTATTTACTATTGTATATTGTGTACCTAATCAATTCCACTGACCCACCATTCTATTTCTTGGCCAGTACCAGATTGTTTTGATGGTGACCATTTTGTAATATAGTTTGAAATGTGGTGCTAGGCTGCTTCCTTTACATTTTTAAATTGATTCCCTTGATATTCTTGACTTTTGTTCTTCCAAATGAATTTTGTCATATTTTTCTAGGTCTATAAATAACATAATTCTTTGGAAGTTTGATAGGTATGGTACTGAATAAGTAAATTCATTTAGGTAGAATTGTCATTTTTATTATATTGACTCTGCCTATCTATAAGAATTAATATTTCTCCAGTTGCTTAGTTCTGTCTTTCTTTGTCTGAAAAGTACTTTATAATTGTGTTCATATAGTTCCTGAATTTGTCTTAGCAGGTAGATTCCCAAGTATTTTATATTTTTTGTGGTTATTTTAAATAGAATTTTTCTTTCTATCTCTTCCTGACACTTTTTGTTGGTAATATACAAAAGTGCTGATGATTTAGATGAGTTTATTTTCTATTCTGTAACTCTGCTAAACTTAATTGTTTCAACTGTTTTTTAGTTTATTCTCTAGGGATCTCTATACTAGGATATGTAGATTAGAGAATCATAAACATAGAGATGATAATTAAATCTATAGGAGCTGATGAGATCACCAAATGAAATAGTATAGTGAGAGAAGAGAAGAGAACTCAGGACTGAGCCTGTGGGATTTCTGCCATTAGGTATAACCTGAATGAGGATCCACTAAACAGGACTGCCAAGAAGTTGTCCAAAAGATAGAACTAGTAGACAGTAGTGTTCCTTCAAAAAAAAAAAAACTAGAGAGAATAGAGTAGCAAGAAGAGGGTGATCATCAGTATCAAAGGCTACAGAGAAGTCAAGAAGAATGAGAATTGAAAAATGGTCATTGGATTTGGCAATTAAGGAGGGATCATTGGTAGTTTTGGAAAGAATAGTTTCAGTAGAAAAATGAAATTGGAAGAAAGGCTGTAGGGGGTTAAGAAGAGTGAGAGAAAAGGAAGTGCTTGCACCTATTGTAGATGATCTTCTCAAGGCATTTAGTGACAAGGAGCAAAAGAGATAAAGAACAATAGTTAGCAGATATAGATGATCAAGTAAGGGCTTTTTGAGGATGGGGGAGACATGAACATGTTTGTAGGCAGTAAACAGAGAAAAATTGAAGATAAGAGAGAGAGTGGGAATGCCAAAAAATGCAGTTGGGAATGTGGTTCTATTTACAAACCATTTTATAATAGTTTGTAATAGTGATAAGCTTTTTAGGTATAGAAATCCACAAAACAAATAAAAATATAAAATTGTCCTTAGTCCTGTGGCTTCCTTTAAGTTTAATAATGATGGTGATATAATGACAGAAAGTGGTGAAGAAAGTGCTAAGAATTACAGTTCAGGAATTCTCTAAAAACACTTTAATTGTTGGCACTCTAAATGTGAAGTCTTTTGTCCAAAGAACAGAATCATATAAAAAAATGAAACCAGTAGACATAAAGAAGTGCCCTCAAAATGGATGGATGGCCTGTAAGGTTCTCCTTGGGAATATTAATTAATAAATTGGTGGAGTTGGCTTCATTGTATGTTCAACAGCAACAAGAAATATCCTTTCTTGGGATATTGAGTCATTTTGCCTTACAGTGTTTGTGATGAATGTTGTCAAGCAGAACATCATAAAGGTAGAATTTGTTCTATTCCAACATCTACTGTAAAAGGTAAACAAATAAATACTACAAAACAAATGGATAGAATTCTCCAAACAGGTCAGCATATAGCCTGATACTGAGTAATTTCATTTTGAAGATTTGGTGAAGGGTAGGACCACAGAATAAACCTTACAGAAAAATAAATAAACTTTTAAAATCACTAATCAAAAAAGAGCTCACAGTAGCATGAATAGATAGTGTGGAACAAAAGAAAGTAAGGAGAAATCTCCAGAAGAAAAGAATAATACAGCACAATAATTAAATCCCCAGAAAGGAGAATGAACCAACTGTAAGAACCATAAGAATTATTATAAAATTTGACAAAATGAAAAAAATCTGATTTCTATAAGAATGAATATAATATTGAAATAAAAACACAAAAAGAGAAATTTTAAAATTCTTGGAAAATTCAGTGAAGATTTGTAATTAATGGCCCATATGGAGCATTGAAATATAAAGGTTACAGACCAATTATTTCAGTATTCTAATGAATCTGCAATCTCTTTAGAGTGTCTATCCCTCTAATAATATAGATTACAGCTCATCCATGCCTGTCCATCATTTATTATTTTTGTCCATGCCCTTCTATAAGTTCACCACAGAGATTTTATCCAATGTACAAAGAACCTTTCTTGTTTTGTTTTTTTTAATATTGTAAGGACACTAATGGAGCAGGCAAGCTGTCTTTTGGTTATTTTTCACTGGTTATTTGAGATCTTTTTCAATAATATATTTAATTGAACTTTACCCCTGCATAATCCTTTGTTGTAATGTGTTGCATATTCAACTTCAGTTCTTGAGTTAGTGTTCCATGGCTCACAAACCATGTAATATAAATCAGAAGAATGTTTATGTTAAAAAGATGGGCCTTTGCTTCAGGGAGAAACTTGGGGGTCATTAAAAGAATCTTGCAGTTTTCCAAAGGAACTCCAGACTACTTTTCTCCTTTTCAATTTTGTACCCAATTCACTATCCTTTTACAGTATCTGTCTAAGATATAGATGGATAGATAGACAGACAGACAGACATAAAGATAGATACGAAAGCTCTGTAGGTTGTCCATTTATCTGTATATCATAATTTGACAATAAGTTTATTTATCAACATGATTTTTCATGTGTGGATAATCAAGCCAATGTCCTTTGAGTGATTGTGGATCTCCTTTAAGAGTTTCTACAACATTCCAGAGCTTGATGCAACCAACAAAAGGTTATTAATAAACAGGATAATTTGGGGCAAAGTCTATAAAGATAGAAGAAAATAATATAACAATTTAAAAATAGCACAACAGGAAGAGACAGTGTGCCATAGTGGGTAGAGAGACAGCACTGGAACCAGGAATACTTGGATTCAATTCTTATCTCTCACATTTACTGACCCTGGCCAAATCCCTGAACCTCCATGTACTGTAGGCTCCTCTCTAAGACTGTAAATTGCAAAGAAGGTGCTAACCTACAGAAAAGGAGAAAATTTGACATCTCGGTAAACCACAACAGAGCTATATGATAGAGTTCAGTGATACAATCTGAGAATTATTCATCTGAGAATTCTTCATTCATATGAAGAAATCATATATCGTAAAGACTATTGGTACAAAAAAAAAAGCAAGGAATTTTGGGCCTGATAACCTGAATTCAAGTCCTGTTTCCTATCTTGGATGAAGCATTTAATCTCTGAGCCTCAATTTTTTCATCTGAAAAATGAAGTATCCTTCTATCTCTAAATCTATGATCATTTTAATACAGTGATGAATGTCAAATTTCATTAAATTCTATTACCAACTTCCTAGAAGAATTAGATGTAGGAGACAAAATGTACCTCAGCACATCCCCTAAGATGTCATTGGAGAGAGAAAATTTAACTCACTCTGGAATATAAGCACCAAATTCCAGAGCTTCATTCTAAAGAATCTTATAAGCCATTTGTAGGAAACAATTCATAAATTGAAAGACATAAACATGTGACATATAAAAAGTTCTAGAGACAAAGTTTCTGGGTAATTAATAATTTTATTAATCATGCTAACAGATAATTAATAAAAGGGGTCAATGGTACTCTTAAATGCAAAAGACCTCTCATGGAACCCACAGAATGCTCATATATGTCCTTGGAAGAGAGTGGGTGTTCCTGAGGGTGGCAATCAACTCTGATTGGTTAACAATTAATGAGAATCAATATAATAATGAGAGGTGGGCTTATTCTAATAAGGAGGTAAGGGATGTGACTCTAATCATAGAGACCCTTCTTATCCACACTACATGCACCTAGGGCAATCAAGACAACAGGGGGGTCCACCTCTGCTCAGATCTGGCCAACTAAAACACAATGGGCCAGATTTCACCTTAGATTAAAGTCTTCGTAAGGTTCTCTGGGGTCACAATTCCAAGATTTCATCTCATCATCCCTTCAGAGAACTAAGCTGTGACCTAATCTCCAAATGAGGAAGGGAAAAAATCCTGTATCTCCCCACTGTTATTAATTGGTTACTTAATAATTATTTCTCTCACACATACAAATTGTACAAGATAATTCAGTAATGATAAGAAATGAAAGAGGTTAAAATATGATATACTGAGAAGCAGTAGTAATCACTGTGCCTCAAAATGCCTATAATGTAAAATTGTGCCTGTAACTTAATAAGAAAAGACTTTTTTTGTTTGATCAAAGGATTCCATTCTTTCATTTAAAAAAAAACAAAACAGCTCAGCAGTTTTTGAAAGACAAATTGATCTTACAGTATAACCTTACAAAGGTAAACAAGCCTTTCAAACAAGAAAGGGGACTTGCCTTAATCTTTATCTGTAAGAAAGAAAAAATAGTTATTGATTCTCTTTGAAGCTCCACCTTATATGAGGAGGGTCTTTAGTAAAACAAATATTGTTTTATTGTTATTATTGAAAGGAGATTCTCACAAAAGGGGCACAAAATATGGCATGCTTATTCATTTATGATTGTGACAAATGAAAACCCTGACAGAGTTTCTGGGTAATTAATAATTGATTTCTTAATTAGGCTAGCCAATAATCAATAAATTGATGGCCAGTGGCTTCTCTCCATATCCACAGACTCCAGGGGAGACCTTGAAATCCCTTAAATTCTTTCTGAAAGGGAACTTTCCTAACAAGTGAAATTCAATCCCCAGATGGGCTAAAAGTCTAGTTCCTCTTGCTGACAACATGGCTTGATCATGAGACTTAGTAGCCTCAAGGCATCTGAGCAAAGGGAAACCATCTCTATCTGGACCTCTCTAGCTACTTTTCTGTTTCATGAACTAAGCTGTCCAAAACTCTAATGGAGGGGACCAAGGACAGGGGGTTCCTCCTCCAGGTAAGGGCTTGTTCAGACTGGATTCTGTTTATACTCAGAAATTAGGTCTCACAGTTCAGTGGGGTCCCACCCAACTAAGGATGTGCCTTGAGGAGTAGGAGCAAACCTCATCACTCAGCCATGCCTTACAGAGACTGACTGACTTTTTCAGGACTTGGGTTTTAACAGAAATAAAAAGGAAATACTGTATCACAAATTAATAATTATTAACATGATAGTATAATATTAATTTATCTCTATGAAGCTCTGAAATGATCCCATTATTTTGGAAAATAGTTTGGAATTATTTTTTTTATTTTAAATTATTCCTATCCTTTAACCTTGTAAAGCTATGACTAGGTTTATACCCTGACCCCAAAGAAGGTTATGAATAATGCAAAAAGTCTCAGATCTGCAATAATATTCATAACAGAACAATTGTAATTGGCATGTAAATATATTGTGGAATATGATTACTCTATAAGAAATGGCAAATTTTAACAATTCAAAAATATATTGAAAACTTATATGAAGTTATACAGTAGAAAAGCAAAAATAACAATATGCACTGCTTCAATTATATAAATGACTTTATTGCCTGTAAATGGCAATAAAACAAAACGTTTGAAAAATCATAGGGAGGGGCAGCTAGGTGGCACAGTGGATAAGGCACCGGCCCTGGATTCAAGAGTACCTGAGTTCAAATCTGGCCTCAGACACTTGACACTTACTAGCTGTGTGACCCTGGGCAAGTCACTTAACCCCCACTGCCCTGCAAAACCAAAAAAAAAAAACCCAAACAAACAAATAAAAATAAATCATAGGGAGATGATGGTCAAGGTAATCCTTGGTCCTGTACCATCTTTTTTGTGAAATGGACTGCAATTTTAAAAATAATATTTATTTTGTGATGCAGTTATCTTCCAACTAGGATTATGACTCCTTTAAAAATGTATACCTTTTATTATTTGTTTGTTTTCACAGTAAACCCTGCCCCCCCCCCCCAACTATTTTCTCAGATATCACATACTTATTCTACATGAGCTTCTTGTGGTTAGGAAGTTTCATTTTTTTCCTTTGTATCCCCAGCTCCTAAAAGAGTATCCAGTAATACAAATAGCACTTCAATGTTGAATTGAATATATCATAATATGATCTTTTGGGGGGTTTTCTTTGCCCAAAAGTCATTCTTTGGTAGATAAAATAAGAACCTTCAGTCTGCCATTGTTTATTATTGTCTGATTTATCACTAGCTATGTTTCTGCCCATTTCTTCCCTTTTAAAAAAAATTTATTAATTTTTTGAATAGTGTTTTATTTTCCAAAATATATGTAAAAACAAATTTTAACATCAATTTTTTTTAAAAAGTGTGATCCAACTTCTCTTCCTCCTCTATTCCCACCCCCCACCCATTAGAACTTGAGCATTTCAAAATAAGTTATACACGAGTAGTCATGGGAAACATTCCCACATTAGCTAGGTTGCAAGAGAAAACAGTCAAAAAACTCCCAAAACTTCAGACTGAGGAATTGTCAAAGAGAAAAAAAAAATTTTTTTAAATGTGTTTCCAGGGGCAGCTAGGTAGTGCAGTGAACAGAGCACCGGCCCTGGAACCAGCAGCACCCAAGCCCAAATCCGGCCTCAGACACCCAACATACCCACCAGCCGTGTGAACCCGGGCAAGCCACCCAACCCCAATTGCCTCACAAAAAAAAAAGAAAAGAAAAGAAAAGAAAAGAAAAGAAAAGAAAAGAAAAAAAATGTGTTTCCATCTATTTTCAGATACTATCACTTCTTTCTCTGTAGATGGGTTGCCATTTTCATAAGTCCTTCAGGGTTATATTGGACCATTGCCTTGCTGAAAATAACCACATTCTTCCCAGCAGATCATCTTACACTATTGCTGTTATTTTGTGTACAGTACATTTCACTCTGCTTCAGTTCATGTAGGTCTTTCCAGGTTTTTCTGATAGTATCCTGTTCATCATAACCTAAATAAAGTACCTTAAACTTGACAAAGAATTTTCTTCATATTAGTCCAGCATAGTAGGTACCATATGTTTTGCCATTATATTCAATCATCATAACTATTTCCCTCCATCCTATTCCCTTCCCATGATATTTACTCTATTTTCTATCTTCTTTTAAACTATTACTCCTCAAAAGTGTTTTACTTCTGACTGTCCCCTCCCCTACTCTGCACTCCTTTTTTTTTTTTTCACCCTTCCTTCCTTATCCTCTTCCCCTCATACTTTCCTGTAGGGTTAAATAGATTACTCCTCCCAACTGGGTGTGAATGTTATTCCCTCCATGAGCCAACTCTGATGAGTTTAAGGTCTTTGAGCTAATTCTGTCTTCCAAATTTTCTTCCTCCCTCTCTCCTCAACCCTCCCTATGAAATCAAGCAATTCAATATGTTATACTTGTGCCATTTTGCAGAACATCTTTACCTTCCTCAAAAGTGTTTTGCTTCCTAACATAGCTTTAAAAAAAATATCCCCCCCCCCAGCCTTTGTTTTCCTTAGTAGACATCAAAAGTCCTGGTTTCATCAAAATATTTTTCAAGAAAAGTCAGGTAGCACTGGACACAGCAACCACTGAATAACATTGCAAGACATAAATGACTATATGACAGACAAAAAGTCTGGTTACTTACAAAATCAACTGGATGTTTGTAGTTAGATTTTTCATTGATTAGAACAAAGGTCAGAATTAACACCAAGTTAGAAGAAAGGATACAGATGAGAAATAATTCCTCTACCCTAACATTTAAAATAAGCTAACTCTCAAATATAGGAAATAATTAACAGCAAATACTTGATCTCCTTGCCAACCAGAGTGATATGGCAGCCTAGGGCAACAGTTGTTTAGAACACAAGCTCATTTATAAAATTATAGAGAGGAACGAGGAATATGATGAGTTATATTCTTTCCCAAAACAGCAAAAAGCAGTGGAGGGGGAAAGAACCCTGAAAAAACTTTCACATGAAACCCAACTAAACAAGATTATCCAAGGGACACTTATGGATGATATTGAAAGGAGAATAGCAAAGAGTTGTGAAAAGGAATTGCTCTTCCATGTTTCTAGATTGCTTTCTTATCATTGATAATAGTGGAACTTCAAACTGCATTTGGATTCTTAGCAACTCAGCCCCTGAAATGCTATGTGAGAAAGTGAAAATGGCAGTCAACAAAATGAAATTAGGAGTGGCTGAATGTCACCAAGTACAGATAATTCATTCTGGAAGTAACACAATTTTAAAAGTTCTTTTAATCTAGTTGTCAACATATTTCAGGGGGGGAAATTCCAAAAGAATAGAAAATATCACAACCAGTATTATTTTTAAAAGACTACCAAATTATCATTAACCGCCAACCCTTATGCCTGTGTACTTTCTCTTTTTTGTAAAATCATCATAACAATGGTCTATGCACCAATTGCTTAAAAATGTAAGTTTTTCTGATTGTTTTGTGCCCCAGAACATTGCAGGGTTTCATCATTTACTCATGACCACTCAAAAAAAGATAGATGGATGGATGGATAGATGGGTGAGTGGGTGGGTGGATGGATGGATGGATGGATGAATGCATATTAAGTAGTGACTGTGTGACAGACACTATGCTAAGCTCCTGGGATACAAAGATGAAATATCTCATGCCCTTAGGGATTTTAGTGGTCTATACTCAAAAAACTAAATAGATGAACAGTGTATATGCCCCAAATTTTGAAATACAGTTGGGCAGACAGCACATTGAATGAATCAATCACTAAATATATATATATATATATATATATATATATATATATATATATATATATATATATATATATATATATATGAGAGAGAGAGAGAGTGAAAGAGTGAGAGAGAGAGTGTACAGGCACTAAAGACAACAATGGGGAGCAGAAACTAGGGTTTGAGGACAGAAGGGAGCTGCAGCACATCTGGGAAATTATATAGCATATTTTTTTTTTTTTTGCAGGGCAATGGGGGTTAAATGACCTGCCCAGGGTCACACAGCTAGTAAGTGTCAAGTGTCTGAGGCCGGATTTGAACTCAGGTACTCCTGAATCCAGGGCCAGTACTTCTGATAAAGGCCTCATTTCTAAAATATATCGAGAATGAAATCAAGTTTATAAGAATCCAAGTCATTCCCCAATTGAGAAATGGTCAAAGGATAGGAACAGGCAGTTTTCTGATGAAGAAATCAAAGCTATCTATTTCCATATGAAAAAATGTTCTAAATCACTACTGATTAGAGAGATGCAAGTTAAAACAACTCTGAGGTACCACCTGACACCTATCAGATTGGCTAATATGACAAAAATGGAAAATAATAAATGTTGTAGGAGCTGTGGAAAAATTGGAACACTAATGCATTGTTGGTGGAGCTGTGAACTAATCTAACCATTCTGGAGAGCAATTTGGAAATATGCCCAAAGGGCAATAAAGCTGTGCATACCCTTTGACCCAGCAATACCACTTTTGGGTCTTTTTCCTAAAGAGATTATGAAAAAGGGAAAAGGACACACCTGTTCAAAAATATTTATAGCTGCTCCTTTTGTGGTGGCAAGGAATTTAAAATTGAGGGGATGCCCATCAATTGGGGAATGGCTGAATGAGTTGTGGTATATGAATGTAATGGGATACTATTGTGCTGTAAGAAACGATGAGCAGGAGGAATTCAGAGAAACCTGAAAGGACTTGCATGAACTGATGATGAGTGAGATGAGCAGGACCAGGACATTGTACACAGTATCATCAACATTATGTGTTGATCAACTGTGATAGACTAGATTCTTTTCACCAATCCAACAGTACAGGAAAGTTGCAAAGGACTCATGATGGAAAAGGCCTTCCAAATCCAGGAAAAAAAAAAAAAGGAACTGTGGAATATGGATGCTGATTGGACCATACTATTTATTTTGGTTTTGGTGCTGTTGTTTTTCTTTTTTGAGTTTTTTCCTTTTTGCTCTGATTCTTCTCAGATAACATGACTAATGCAGAAATATGTTTAATGTTATATATATATTTAACCTATATCAGATTGCATGCTGTCTAGGGGAGGGGGGAGGGAGGGAGAAAAATTTGAAATTGGAAATCTTCTCTTAACAAATGTTGAAAACTAAAATAAATAAATAAATCTTTAAAAAAGAATGAATAAGGGATTGGGGCAGCAAACATCACTTGAACCTCACTTTCATCTGAATTGCTAGGAGGGTTGGGTATGTGCATGCACACACTCACATGAAATTGGGTATTGAAATATCTTAAACTCAACAGAGAAACAAGAGGAAATGAGGACAGGAGAAGGATGGAATAAGAGGAAAGAGAAATTAAGGTAGGGATTAATCATAAGCAAAACAAACTCTAACCTCAAAGTGTGAGTCAGGAAGGAAGGAAGGAAGGATTGGAACCTGTGATTACATTCTGGGTGAGGGGAAGAAAAGAGTGGGGGAATGGAAGCAGATTACCTCAAGCATAGATATTGATCATACTCCTCTTTTATCAGCCTCTTCTTTTTTTTATCATAAAAATATTTTCATTAATTTCCAGTTACATGTAGAGATAGTTTTCAACATTTTTTTCATCGTCATCCAACAAACCTTTATTTTGTTTTTTCCAGTTACATGTAAGGGTAGCTTTCAACATTTATTTTCATAAGATTTAGAGTTCCAAATTTTTCTCCCTCTCTTCCTTTCCTCCTCCCCTCCACAAGACATCATCCAGGTTATATATATACAATCCACAATGCTCTTTTTATTAGTTCTTTCTATGGGGGTGGATAGTATTCTTAGTCCCTTGGGATTGTCTTGGATTATTGTATTGCTGAGAGTACTTAAGTCATTCACAATTGCTCGTTGCACTGTGGGGACCAATTTTTAATTGGGGAGTGCTAGCTAAGCAGTTTGCTGCAATATTGGGGCAAGGAAGGAGACTGGCAGCCTCCCTCAAAACAGAACAAGATTTATTTTAACAAGAACGAACTTAAAAAAAAAAACCACACAAACAAGATCAGTGGGATCAAGGGAAAGGAAATAAAATGGGGAAAGGGAAATTATAATACCTGAAAAAATACCACCGCCCAGGAATCAGCTGAAAACATGCAGCAGAATGCCTGTGGCTTTCCAGCTTCCACCTAGAATGCCCAATTCTCCTCCCCCAAACCTAGAAACACCCCTTACAGCCCTAGCCTATGGGATGGCCGCTCTGACAGTCACATGACTGCCCTCACTAGGCTTCCAATCATTATAATTTTGCCAGGCCCATGGAGGCGTCAGCGAGTGGTGATGACGTGAGGTGCCAGAGCCCTGGCAACAGCTTCGGAGCCCCAGGCCAGTGTGCAGCTAAGGCATAAAAACCTCAAATAACAATTAATTCTTTACAGCACAATACTGCTGTCACTATGCACAGTGTCCTCCCAGTTCTGCTCACTTCACATGAGTCTTTCCAGGTTTTTCTGGTATCATCCTGTTTGTCATTTCCTATAGCACAATACCATTCCACTACAATCATATTCCACAGCTTCTTCAGTCATTCCTCAATTGATGGACATTCACTTGATTCCCAATTCTTATCCACCACAAAGAGTTGCTATAAATATTTTTTATACAATTTTCCCCCTTTTCTCTTTTTCACGATTACTATTGTTAACTGTTTCCCTCCATCCTATTCCCTTCCCCATGATATTGACTCTATTATCTATCTTCTTTCACCCTATCATTCTTCAAAAGGGATTTGCTACTGTCTGTCCCCTCCCCCAATCTGCCCTCCCTTCTTTTGCCCCGCTCTCTTTATCTCCTTCCCCTTCTATTTTCCTGCAAGGTTAGAGAGATTACTCCACCCAATTGAGTGCATATCAACAGTTGTTTTTATAAGATTTCTAGTTCCATATGCCTAAAGGGCTATGGGACTGTTCATACCCCTTTCGCCCAGTAGTACAGCTGCTAGGTCTGTATCCCAAAGAGATCATAGAGAAGGGAAAAGGACCCACATGTTCAAAAATATTTATAGCAGCTCTCTTTGTAGTGGCAAAGAATTGGAAATCAAGGGAATGCCCATCAATTGAGGAGTGGCTAAAAAAGTTGTGGTATATTAATGCAATGGAATACTATTGTGCTGTAAGAAACAATAAGCAGGAGGAGTTCAGAGAAACCTAGAAGGACTTATATGAACTAATGCTGACTGAGAGGAGCAGAACCAGGAGAACAATGTACAGAGTAACAGCAACATTGTGTGATGAACAATGGTGATAGACTTGGCTCTTCCCCGCAGTGCAATGATCCAAAACAGTTTCAAAGAACTCATGATAGAAAATGTTATCAACATCCAGAAAAAAAGAACTGTGGATTATGAATGCAGATTGAACCATACTGTTCCTACTTTTTGGCCTGGTTTTTTTTCCATTCTTTTTGGAAGTTTTTTCCTTGTGCTTTGATTCTTCTTTCACAATATGACTAATGCAGAAATGTTTAATGTAATTGTACATATATAAACTATATCAGACTGCTTTCCATCTTGGGAGGGAGGGTAGGAGAAAAATTTGGAACTAAAAATCCTATGAAAATAAATGTTGAAAACTCTTCTTACATGTAACTGGAAAAAAAAAGATTTCTAGTTCCAAATTTTTCTCCTTCCCTTCCTTCCCTCCCCCCTCTCCAAGACAGCAAGCAATCTGATATAGATTATATATGTACAATCACGTTAAACATTTCTGCATTAGTCATGTTTTGAAATAAGAATCAGAACAAAAGGCAAAAACCTCAAGAAAGAAGAAACAAACAAAAATGTAGAAACAGTATGGTTCAATCTATATCCAGATTCCACAGTTCTTTTTTCTGAATGTGGAGAGCATTTTCCATCATGAGTTCTTTGAAATTATCTTGGATCATTGTATTGCTGAGAAGAGTTAAGTCTATCACAGTTGGTCATCACACAATGTTGTTGATACTGTGTACAATGTTCTCCTGGTTCTGCTCACTCCACTCAGCATCAGTCCACTTAAGTCTTTCCAGGTGTTTTTGAAATCTGCCTGCTTATCATTTCTTACAGCATAATAATATTCCTTTACATTCATATGCCACAACTTGTTTAGCTATTCCCCAATTGATGGGCATCTCCTCAATTTCCAGTTCTTTGACACCACAAAAAGAGCAGCTATAAATATTTTTGTACATGTGGGTCCTTTCCCCATTTTTATGATTTCTTTGGGATAGAGGCTTAGTAGTGGTATTTGCCCTTTGGGCATAGTTCCAAATTGCTCTCCAGAATGGTTGGATCAGTTTACAACTCCACCAATAATGCATTAGTGTTCCAATTTTTCACAGCTTCTCCAATATTTATTATTTTCACTTTTTGTCACATTAGCCAATCAGATAGGTCATCACCTTCTTTGTCAAAGGGACAAGAGCAAAGAGGAGGAAATCATGGAGAATAGGATGGAAAGAAATATGCAATTAACAGTCATAACTTTGATTGTGAATAGGATTAACACTCATGAGATGGGAGGGTGAATTAAAACACAGAATCCAATAATATTTAGTTTATAAGAAATATGTTGTTTAGGTATTCAGTCGTGTTTGATTCTTCATGACCCTGTGGACCCTACTATTCATGGAGTTTTCTTGGCAAGAATACTAGGGTGGTTTGCCATTTTCCTTTTCCAGTGGATGAAAGCAAACAGGTTAGGTGACTTACCAAGGGTCACACAGGTAAAAAGTATCTGAGGCCAGATTTTAACTCAGGTCTTCCTGATTCCAGGTTCAGTGTGCTATCCACTGAGCCACCTCTGCCTCCTGGACAAATAGAGGTTAAGTGACTTGCCCAAGGTCACACAGGTAGTAAGTGTCTGAGGCTGGCTTGGAACTCAGGTCTTCCTGACTACTTCAGGTCCAGAACTCTATCTGCTGAGCCATCTAACTGCCCCTACAACATGAAATAGAGAAATTTTCAGAGAATTAAAGTAAGAAGCTGAAGCAAAATCTTATGTTTCAGCTGATCTTGGGAAAAAAAGCAGCATTTTCAACCATAATTTTAGACAAGCAAGGAGCAAAAACAACTTAATTAAAAGAAGCAAATAGGGAAATTACATCCTGAAACATACCATAAACATGGAATTTAATACCACTATTTAACATACATACATTAAATGACACAGCATCTACGTATTTAAAGGAAAAGCTAAATAAGTTACAGGGAAAAATAGACAGTAAAATGCTTAATACTAAGGGGTGCCAGTATTCCTCTTTTAAACATAGACAAAACTGAAAAATAAAGTTAGAAGTTAAAGACCTAAACAAAATTTTAGAAATCTAGCAATTATTGATTGGAGATAGAACGGAGTATACATAGTTCTCAACTGTGAATAGCATCTTTACAAAATTGACCATTGTGTTAGGGGATAAAAACCTTACAAACAAATGCAGCAAACAAACATTAAACACATTTTTATTTACTGACCACAGTGATATAAAATATTCAATAAAAGATTACTAAAGAAAGGACTAAAACCTAATTTGAGAGGAAATAATTTAATCCTCAAGAACTGATTGACCAGAGAACAAATCATAGAAACAAAGAAATTTCATTGAGATGATGACAAGTTGCCAACATACAAAAATTTGTAGAATATAGCTAAAGCAGCCCTTGTGGAAAATTTTATATATTTAAGTACTTTCATCAAAAAAAGAGAAAGAATAGAACAAAGAAATGGACATGTACATTTTTAAAAAAAGAACACAAATTAAAAAATAATTGAACTATAAAATAGAAATTCAAAAAAGCAAAATATTGAATGCAAAAACCCAGCATTGAATGAGTAAGAAAAATGAGGACCTCTTATAAACCATTAAATATATATAAACCATTATGTGGTTTAATTTTTAAAAAATTTAAATTACTAATATCAAAAATTTTAATGATTCATAACAAATGAAGAAATAAAATAAAGTATTCAAAACTATTTTTATCCAGCTATATTCCAATAAAACTGTAAAATTAATTGGGTGAATATGTTCAAAATATAAAATGCTCAGGTTGGCAGAACAAGAAATGGGAAAGTTAAATAACTCAGTCTCAGAAAAATTAATTAAAGAAGCCATAAATGAACTCCCATGGTAAAAAAAAAATTGTGATCAGATATATTTTCATATGAATGCTATCAAAAATTCAAAGAGGAATTAAATCCAATATTACATAAACTGTTAGGGGGGAAAAAGGGATCTGCACAAATTCCTCCTCTGATATATATAGATAATTTCTTGGTACCTAAAAGCAAGAATCAAAATAGAGGAAAAAAAACTGTAGACCAATATCTGTAATGAATAATCATGCAGAAATAAAATATTATCAAAGAGACTATACCAATATATCACAAAGATCATACACCGTGACCAGAACAAGAAATGTATGATTAGTTCAATATTAGGAAAATTATCAAAATAAAAGACTATGTTAGAAATAGAAATAATATAACAATAGAAATCCTGTGATTAGGTTAATAGATGGAGAAAAAGTGTTCTGTGGCAAAAATTAAATATACATTTCCATCAAAAACACTGAAAACGGGGGCAGCTAGGTGGCACAGTGGATAAAGCACTGGCCCTGGATTCAGGAAGACCTGAGTTCAAATCCGGCCTCAGACACTTGATGCTTACTAGCTGTGTGACCCTGGGCAAGTCACTTAACCCTCATTGCCCGCAAAAACAAAAACACTGAAAACATAGAAACAAATCAACCTTTCCTTAATATAGTAAGTAATATCTATCTAAAACCAAGAGCCAGCATTATATGTTATAGGGATGAACTATAAACCTTTCCAGTAAAATCAAAAGTACAGCAAGGATATGATATTTATTATTATCAATACTGTTTGATATAGTACTAGAAATGTTAACTCTAATAATAAGAAAAGAATTGGGGGGTTTGAAGTATAGGCAAAAAGGGGGAAAATGCTTTTTGAATATATGGTTTACTGCACCCTAGAGAGTCAAATAAAAATTAATTAAAACCCTTATTTTCAGCAACCTTGCAGGATATAAAATAAATCTATACAAATCATCAGCATCTCTTTGTAAGATGAACAAAACCCAGCAGGAAGAAATAGCAAGAGAAATTCCGTTCAAAAGAGCTATAGAATATGTAATCGTTCAATAAGTAAGCATTTACTAAATGCCTATTGTGTGCCAGGCACTGTGCCAAGCATTGGGGATGCCAAAAGAGACAAAAAATATTCCTTGCCTTCAAGGAACGCACAATCTAATGAGGAAAACAACAAATACTTGGGAGTCAATCTACCAACACATACACTTAGGAACTGTATAAGTGTAACTACTAAACATTCTTTATATTAATAAAAATAGACCCAGATAATTAAACATATGTTAGATAAATGCTCAAGGGTAAGCCATGCCAATATAGTAAAAATAACATTACTGCTTAAATCAATTCACTTATTCAATACCATGTCAATCAGACTAACATTATTTTATAGAGCTAGAAAAAGAATGAAATTCATCTAGAGAAACAAAAGGTCAAAAACCTTAAGGGAAATAATGAAGGAAAACAGTAAAAAAGAAAAGAGTCTAGTAATACCAAATCTCTACCTATACTACAAAGTAAATAATCATCAAAATGACTCAGTACTAGTTAAAAAATAAAGATGTCAGTTGTTGGAACAGATTAGATAAACAACATAACAGAAGCAAATGAATATAGTAACCTAGTGATGATAAAGCCAAAGACCCTGTCCCCCACCCCCACCCCACTACTGAGGTAAGGAGATACTACTCAGACAAAAATTGACTAGAAAAATTAAAAAGCAATCTGACAGAAATTAGTTTTATAACAAAACCTCACCCCCATATACTATAATAAGCTTGAAATTGATGCACCCAAGTAAGTATCTAGGTGGTACACTCAGAGTAACACCTGAGTTCAAATCCTACCTCATTAAACCTGAGGCAAGTCATTTAACCTCTACCTGTCTTCATTTCCTCATCTGTAAAATGGAAATAATAGTAGCACTTACCTCCCAGGTTTTTTGTGAATATCTAATGAGATAATATCCATAAGGGCTTTATAATGTTTAAAGTTCCATATAGGTGATGTTGGTTTTGTTATTAGAATAGCAAGAAAGAAATTACTCTTTAGATCTTTGGATAGAGGAGTTAACAAAATGACAAAAAAAGCATCACAAAAGGTAAAATGGACAACTTCAGTTATATAAAATTAAAAGTGTGTACACACCCACACACAAAACCAATTAATGTTGCTAAAATTAGAAGGGAAACAGTTAACCTAAAAAAAATCTTTGCAGCAACATGTTTCTCTGATAATGATCTCACTTCTGAGATATATAAGAAACTGGTTGAAATCTATAAGAATAAGAGCCATTTTCCAATTGATAAATGGTCCAAACATGAAAAGGCAATTTCCAAAGGAAGAAATTCAAGCTATTAACAACTATATGAAAAATGCTCCAAATCACTAATAATTAGAGAAATCTAATTTAAAGCAACTTAGAGGTTCTACCCATACCCATCAGATTAGCAAAGATAACAAAAAATCTTTGGGAAGACAGGAACACTGATACAGTTGCTGCAGCTTTGAATTGGTCCAGCCACTCTGAAAAGCAATGTAGAACTGTACCTAAAAAGTCACTAAACTATGCATACCTTTGATCCAGTAATACATTAGCAGGCCTGTACCCCTAGAGAGCATAGAAAGAGGAAAGGGACTCATATCTACAAAAAAATTATAAATCTTTATAATTATAATTCTTGTCATGCAAAAGAACTAGAAACTGAAGGAGTGCTTATCATTTGGGAAATGGCTAAACAAATTATGATATATGAATGTAATAGAATGTTATAGTGCCATAAGAAATCGTGATGGGGGGCAGGGCAGCTAGGTGGCACAGTGGATAAAGCACCAGCCCTGGATTCAGGAGGACCTGAGTTCAAATCCAGCCTCAGACATTTGACACTAGGTGTGTGGCCCTGGGCAAGTCACTTAACCCTCATTGCCCCACAAAAAAGAAAAGAAAAGAAAAGAAAAAGAAAAAAAAGAAATCATGATGTGTAATAAAACCAAAGGTCCAAGCTTTTGGAACAAAAACTCATTATTTGACATAAAGTGCTGGGAAAACTAGAAAACAGTATGGCAAAAACTAGGTATAGAACAACATATCACACCTGTGGTAAAATATGAAAGTTTTTAACAGTCGGTTAGGATAAGTGAAAGACGCCAGTTTTTCAAGGACCACCCTTTTGGGGAGGAGATGAACAGTCTGCCTGCTGCGCATGTCAGACTGCCTGCCGGGTACAGTCCGCCTGCTGCGCATGTCAGACTGCCTGCCAGGTACAGTGCGCCTGCTGCGCATGTCAGACTGCCTGCCGGGTTTTTTTGACTTCCGGGGTGGAGAGAACGGGAGTAGCCTTTTTTGCCGGCTTGGCGGGACGCCGGGCGGCGCGGCACAGACGGTCTGACTCACTCCAAAGGTGGCCTAAATCGGTTTGGTGAGTTTTTATAAGGAATATAGACTAAGCCTAGATTTAAGACGATTTGTACTGTATTTCTGTTTTCCTATCCTTCTAATCAACAACACCTTATATACAATAAAGGCTCTATCTAGAAAACCAGAAGCTTCTTCCATTTACTAGTCTGGGAGATGAGTTAAGGGAAGGGTTAAGTAGGGGAGATTTATGATCTAATATCCAATTTTAAATCTCACAGTTTGGCGACCCCGAAGGGACCTTAAGGACCCTCCCACCCTCCCTAGTTTGGCCATAAGCCGGCTAATTCGGTGGATTTTCCAAATACCCCCCCCCCCCCCCCCCCCGCGGACTTTCCCTTTGTCTAATCTCCCTTAAAGACTTTAAGCCTCTAAAAGTCTTGCTTTAAACAGAAAAGCCAGCCCAGTTTAAAGGGCAAGATGCTAGAATATTCTACCATCCCTTTGATTTTTCTCATCGGAATGTATTGGGACAGCATAACATCCCGACTTAGAGGAATAGTTTACTCAATGGTCCTTCATAACATTATTGGTTTTTTCCTCATTCAGGCAGCAAAAGGTTTTTTGTATAATAGTATACGTGAGAATCTTTGGGAAAATACGTTTAATATAAGTAGAAATTTTATGCCTGCAATTGAAATACCTTTTAATACCACATCCATAGTTCATACGACTAAGGATTTTATTTTTTTTTGTTGTTTTTTTTTTGTTTTTGTTATTATCATTGTTTTTGTTATTATCATTGTTATGATGTGGGGGAAACTCTCACATATGGAGAGAGACCTCAAAATGGCTGTTTCTACTAGAGATGATCCAAGTTCAGAATCAGATCAGCAGAAACTACTCCCTCTGCAGGAAGCTATAGAACATAGTAAGAAGGGAGTGCCAATTCAAGTCAGAAAATATAGCCCCTTTAGACCAAGTGACTTGAGCGCATGGAAATCAATCATCCCTAGTTTTGAGAAAAATCCAAACACTGTAATTTCACAGTTAAGGACTATATTTAATGCATATCAACCCAGTTGGGCTGATGTTACTTGCCTTTTGGAAACTTTACTGTCCCCAACTGAGATTACAGATATTATCTCAGCAGGAAATGCCCTTGTTGCGAAAGGTAAGGCCGATGTGGAATGGCCTCTAAAGGATCCAGAGTGGAATTATAATGATGATAGGGATTTCCAAAGATTAAAAGATGCTAGAGAAACACTTCTGAAGGGAATGGAATCTTGCTCTAGAAAACCGGAAAACTGGCAGAAATTTTTAAGCCTACCTCAGGAGGCTAATGAAAGACCAAACAGATTTTATGATAGACTTTGTGAGGCCGCTAGACAGTACACCAGATTGGATCCAGTAGATTTAAGAGATTCCTGTATCATTCTCAACACATTTGTTTATAATTCACTGCCAGAAATACGCAGATACTTTCTGAAACAATGTCCAGACTGGAGAAATCTCTCAGTAGATAGAATTAAGGAACTTGCAAATTATGTCTTTGACTCACGTGAGGAAGATCCAGATCACCCTAAACAGAGCATTCTGGCACCAGCGATTCCTAGTCAGCCATGTGGACACCGGAACAAGGACACTAAGGTGTGTTGTTACTGTCGTAAGGAGGGGCATGAATTGAGAGAATGTAGGACTTGGAGAAGAAATTCTAATTCTAATTACAGGCGAAATCAAAATAGAAATAGATCTTTTTGGAGGAATACAGAAAGGCAGTACCAGAATAATGGTAACCAAGACCCCCCTCAGAAGAGGACACAGGAATGATGGTGTCTTGGGGAGGAATGGAACATAGATAATGAAAGCCATATATTCCCAGATCCGGATTTTTTGAATGCACTTGTGCCAGTCCATTCACCTCCCCAGAGTAATGAACCACATGTCACCTTAAAAGTGGGGGAGACTTATTATGATTGTCTGCTAGACACAGGAGCCTCTAAATCAGTATTAGTAAGCAAACCAGATGCTGGGTGTAGACCTGTAGGATTTTTGAATGTAGTGGGAGTCTCAGGAAAGAGCCAGAGAGTGGCAAAATTGAATCCTCGCATGGTATCTATGGGGCCCTTAACAGTGGAACATTCATTTTTACTCATGCCTGATGCCCCTGTAAATTTATTAGGTCGTGATCTCCTTTGCAAGCTTAGAGCAACCATATCTTGTGCTCCAGATGGGGCTGTCTCCTTACAATTGCCAGAGGATACTGTTCATTTATTACCAATTTTACTTACAGAAGCTCAAGGAACAGCAGGGGAGGTATCCAAAATCCCCTCTGACATTCCTGAGTCTTTATGGGCCTCATCCCCTAATGAGGTGGGGCTCCTTAAGTCTGCCATGCCTGTTACCTTTAAAGTTAAGGGGGGACCACCCCCCTCCATTCCACAGTATCCATTGTCTAGGGAAGCAATAGAAGGGATCACCCCTATAATTGAGGCTTTGAAAAGCCAGGGTATTATTATTCCATGTCATCACTCTCCATGCAATACTCCCATTTTGCCAGTTAAAAAACCCAAGCCTGGGCCAGATGGTAAACCTGTTTATCGTTTTGTGCAAGATCTTAGAGCGATTAATAATTATGTTATTCCTAGACATTCCATAGTTCCAAACCCGGCTATGATAATTTCATCGATTCCCTATGAATCTACATGTTTCACAGTGGTAGACCTTTGCTCTGCCTTTTTCTCCATACCAGTACATGAGGACTTCCAATATTTATTTGCTTTTACCTGGAAAAATAGACAGTGGACCTGGACTAGACTCCCACAGGGATTTGTAGACAGTCCCACATTATTTTCCCAAATTTTACAGCAGGATCTGGCCTCTATTACCTTTAAGGGCTCCATACTAGTACAGTATGTTGATGACTTACTTTTGGCCTCTCCTAATGCTGAAATTTGTCAGGAAGATAGCCGTCACTTACTGCTGGAGCTGCACAAGAGAGGACACAAGGTTTCCAAGACAAAGGTACAATGGTGTTTGCCCCAGGTAGAATATTTAGGATTTATTTTGGCTGCTGGAACTCGCTCTGTCTCTTCTAAGAGAGTCCAGGCCATTCAACAACTCTCTGCCCCCACTACTAAGAGGCAGTTGAGAGCCATTCTGGGAGCAGCTGGGTACTGTAGACAATGGATACCCTCTTTTGGTGAAATTACTAAACCCCTCATAGCTCTTACAAAAAGTTCTGTTCCAGACAGTTTACAGTTGGATCCCCAGCATCTCTCAGCCATAAAAGAATTAAAACGGGCCTTGTTATCAGCACCTGCCCTAGGACTGCCAGATTATAGTAAGCCTTTCACTCTCTTTGTGCATGAACAAAGGGGGGTGGCTTCTGGAGTCCTGACTCAGTCACTGGGGCCTAACCAACGTCCTATAGCCTACTATTCAATTCAGCTGGACCCTGTAGCGGCTGGAGCGCCACCTTGCCTTAGAGCAGTGGCGGCCACAGCGCTTTTGGTAGAAAAAGCCTCTGATTTGGTCCTAGGTAACCCTCTAACTGTGCAATGCCCTCACGAAGTGGAGGCTCTCTTACTACGTCACAGGACACAAGCCTTTTCAGATCAAAGGCTGGCTAAGTATGAAATAACCCTGTTAGGTAATGAGAATATCACTTTAAAACGCTGCACAGTTCTTAATCCAGCAACACTACTCCCTAACTTACCATTCTCGGGGGAACCGTTGCATGACTGTGCTTCTTTAGTTGATATGGCTGAAAAACCCCGTGACAATCTTTTTGATACACCTTTAGAAAATCCTGATCTTGTCCTCTATACAGATGGTTCCTCATTTATGAGAGAGGGAACCCGTTTTACTGGAGCTGCTGTAGTTTCTGATTATGACACCCTCTGGGCAGCTTCTCTGCCTTCCCATTTTAGTGCACAGGCTGCTGAACTTGTGGCTCTTACACAGGCCTGTAATATAGCTAAAGATAAGAGTGCCACCATTTTTACTGACTCGAAATATGGCTTTGGCATATGCCACTTTATTGGTATGATTTGGCGTCAACGAGGCTTTCTAACATCCTCGGGCAAGGCTATTGCCAATGGGGACCTTATCAAGGACCTCTTAGATGCCCTAAAACTGCCTTCTTCCCTAGCCGTTGTACATTGCCCTGCACACACAGGGAATAGTGATCCTGTTTCAAAGGGAAATGCACGAGCCGATTCTGCAGCCAAGCTAGCTGCATTAGAAGCTCCTGAACATGTATTTAACCTTTCACCTTCTGAGGATATTCCTTCCAACCTAACCTATGACGATTCTGAAGTAGAAAAGTGGAAAAAGAAATTTAAGGCGAAACAGATCAATGGCATCTGGGTGTCTCCGGAAGGTAAGCCATTTCTTCCCCGGAAATTCTACCACCAGGTATGCCTCTCTGTTCACAGAAAAGGCCATTTTGGTACACAAGGCATTGTAGACTCTATTAAGAGAACCTGGATAGCACCAGGTGTGACTAATACAGCATCTCGAATCTGCTCGGGCTGCTCCACATGTCAGTCTTATAATCAGTATGCTTTTAAGGTCAAAGCTTATGGAGGGCGTCCTCTAGCATATACACCTTTTGAGCACTTACAAATTGATTATATTACTATGCCAAAAGCAGGACATTATAAATTTTGCCTTGTTATAGTTGATCAGCTCACTCGGTGGGTGGAGGCCTTTCCCAGCCCCCGAGCCACAGCTGCCTTTGTTGCCAAAATTCTTCTTAAAGAGATAGTACCTCGTTTTGGCCCACCAGCCCGCATCGATTCTGACAAAGGCACACATTTCACTGATTCGATTTTATCCCAAATCTACTCTTTCTTGGGAGTGACTCCAAAATTCCACACGCCCTACCATCCACAAAGTTCAGGCCAAGTCGAACGTATGAATAAAGAGCTTAAGAGTATGATTGGCAAATTATGTACTGAAACCCATTTGAAATGGCCTGATGTTCTACCATTGGCATTATTCTATCTACGAAGTAGACCAAGAGGAGAACTTCATATATCTCCTTATGAAATGCTTTTTGGTCACCCTCCTATCCAAGCTAAAACTTTTTCCCCAGTTTATACATCACTGGTGGGAGGTGATACTTCTGTTGCTTCCTATATACAGGAATTACAGACCAGGCTACGTGAACTCCATGAGGCAGGAGCTGTGGTCCAGGCAGGACCATTAGACTTTTCATTGCATAACTTCAACCCAGGAGATAAAATATATGTAAAGAATTTTCAGAGAACCAGTGGAACTCAACCTGCCTGGGAAGGACCTTTTCAGGTATTATTGACAACTCCTACCGCCATTAAAATTGGTGAAAAAGACTCATGGATTCATTGCTCTCATATAAAGCCTGCACCATTCATAGGTGAAGAGATTTCAGATAGACCTGAGGTAGACGCTAAAGAGGTAAAAACCCTAACGATAGCAACTGTTAAAGAGCAAAGAAAGTTCAGAGGAAACAGGAAGTTCCCATTTAAGAATCCCACTGATCAGTTAAATGCTTTGGGACTCAGTCTTCGTAAAGTATCAGGAGACGGAAATTGCCTTTTTAGGGCTTTAGCAGACCAGCTAGAAGGTCACTGTAGAAATCATCTCAGACACAGACAAGAAGCTGCTTCTTATATGATTAACCATAGACAAGAGTTTGAGTCTTTTATAGTAAATGACTCCCCTTTTGAAGAATATGTTGATGAATTAAAGAAATTTGGAAAGTGGGGAGGAAATGATACAATTGTAGCATTTGCTAAGCAGCATCAGCTGAATGTTGTGGTTCATCAATTAAATCAGCCTTTATTGAAAATCAGTGGCACAGACAAAACTGATGCTACAGAACTCCACATTTTCTACCATAAAGAACATTATGACAGCATTAGAAAGATCAATGACAATTCAGAAACCCCTGCCACTTTGGCATGCAGAGAATTGGGGAACCAGTTAAAACAATGTGGCATACCCCAAACTCTAGCAGCTTAAATACCTTATAATTTAACAAGCATTTCCTTCTACAGGCAAAAGCACTGAAGTACATGGCCTAGTTTTCTGGCCTACCTCAACTATTTTTTTTTTTTATTAATTTTTGGGTTTTTTTGTTTTTGTTTTGACTTTTGAAAGGCACTGAAAAGACCTGGAATTGACTGCACCTTTAAGTTCTTTAAGAGCACAAAAGGGTGCTTAGCGAATCTTTTGCTTTTTATTTTTTATTTTTGGTTTTGCTTTGGTTTTTTTTTTTACTTTTGTTTCTTTTGCTTTTCTTTAAAACTAAATTTTGTAAACTAAGTGATTATTCAAAGACATTTTAAGTATATGCTGTGGGTGAGGCTATCGGGCCTCAGAAGCTACCAGAATTCTTCTTTTTTTTTTATTTACTCTTTCTTTTTGAGAGAACCATGAGTTCTAATGAGTTTTGTTTTATTTATTTATTTTTCTCCTTTCTCTTGTATGTTGTTCTGTTTAACTAAAAAGTACCAGAAATTGCTTGATACCTCACTGAAAACATTGAATATTGAATCTTGCTAATTGAAGTCTTATTTCTTTTTGATGAATTAATCACCACTTTAAGTATCTGCTACTGTTATACCAGAGAATTCATGTATAAGATGATGTGGTCTACTTGCTAAAAGAAGATTATGTAATAATGTCTAAAAGAAGATTATGTAACAATGTCTAATATAATCAGCTATTTACATTCGTTTATTATTTATATGTCATTATACTCTGGGTATGGTTTGGAATTATTGTATATATCACTAATATATTCTCAGTTATGCAGCATAGCACACATTTTTACCATCATATTGTCTTTGGTGAAATTAATGAGATTTCAGAAATATGGAAACTTATCATTTCAGAGACTAACTTGCTGTGAACTCTGACGCAGGCCCTGGAGAGAATATATGTGCAACAAAAGGAGAGACAGGTATACGTAAGTCCATGGTTTGCTTATGATGGTGACTATGTAGAGCACAATTACTAGGCACAGTCCAGTATTCATCCTCTCTCCCTCCTAATTTAACCTAATTTAACTGAACTTATTTATCTTTTTATCTCACTCAGTTGAATTCACCTGTGGCCTAGCACAATCACTGGCTGTCTCAGAACCATGAGATATGGTATGATAACCTTTCCATAACATTTTCAGGTGTCATGAACACATACTAAATTTGGCTTTGATCCAGACACATGGTGGTAAAAAGTGTTACACATTGCATAACTACCTCAACCCTCTATTACAAGTCTAACCATATAAAGGAGGGAATGTAATGGAATTTATTAATTTGATCATTGACAATGCTATGCTAAGGTTTTAAAAATACAGCAATTCAAACAGTTAAAGAAGATAATCCAGCTTTCCAGACCAGAGTCCAGAATCCAGTTTTCCAGACCAGAATCCAGTTTCCTCCTGATGACATCTTACCACTTCAAGAAGACAAGAGAACTCAGAGACTTTATATGAACTGTTTTGCTTTATTAGCTTTTACTATCTCCTTTCTGTTATATACTATCTGTAACATGTACTCTCTGCAGAGGCTCTCCCTTTGCAAGACTAATGTCAAAGCGTCGGTTCATGAGGAAAAAAAAAAAAATCGCCCCTCTGGACAAAACTTTCCTCTCTTCCTTTTCTGTATTGTTGTTCGCATATTATTAGTCAGCAAAAGTTATTATATTCTTTTTACTGTTCCATCAAGGAAACATTCCGTTTCTTGAGGAAGCAAAGGGGGGAAATGTGGTAAAATATGAAAGTTTTTAACAGTCGGTTAGGATAAGTGAAAGACGCCAGTTTTTCAAGGACCACCCTTTTGGGGAGGAGATGAACAGTCTGCCTGCTGCGCATGTCAGACTGCCTGCCGGGTACAGTCCGCCTGCTGCGCATGTCAGACTGCCTGCCAGGTACAGTGCGCCTGCTGCGCATGTCAGACTGCCTGCCGGGTTTTTTTGACTTCCGGGGTGGAGAGAACGGGAGTAGCCTTTTTTGCCGGCTTGGCGGGACGCCGGGCGGCGCGGCACAGACGGTCTGACTCACTCCAAAGGTGGCCTAAATCGGTTTGGTGAGTTTTTATAAGGAATATAGACTAAGCCTAGATTTAAGACGATTTGTACTGTATTTCTGTTTTCCTATCCTTCTAATCAACAACACCTTATATACAATAAAGGCTCTATCTAGAAAACCAGAAGCTTCTTCCATTTACTAGTCTGGGAGATGAGTTAAGGGAAGGGTTAAGTAGGGGAGATTTATGATCTAATATCCAATTTTAAATCTCACACACCGTATACTGAAATAAGGTTAAAATGGGTACATGACTTACACATAAGGGGCGATACCATAAGCAAATAAAGAATGCATGGGGGCCAGCTAGGTAGCACTGGCCCTGGAGTCAGGAGTACCTGAGTTCAAATCCGACCTCAGACACTTAACACTTACTAGGTGTGTGACCCTGGGCAAGTAACAACTCCAATTGCCTCACTAAATAAAAAAACAAACAAACAAACAAACAAAAAAAGAATGCATGGAATAGTTTTTCTGTCAGATTTATGGACAGGGGAGTAATTTAAGACCAAAGAAGATATAGAGAACATTACAAAATGTTAAATAGATCATTTTGATTATATAAAATTAAAAAGCTTTTGCACAAACAAAACCAATGCAACTAAAATTATAAGGAAAGCAGAAAACTGAGAAAGAATTTTTTGCAACAAGTATCTCTGATAAAGGCCTCATTTCTCAAATATATAGAGAACTGAGTCAAATGTATAAAAATGCAAGTCATTCCCCAATCAAAGAAATCAAAGCTATCAGTAGTCATATGAAACAATGCTCTAAATCACTATGGATCAGACAAATGCAAATTAAAACAACTTTGAGTTATTACCTCACACTTATCAGAGTGACAAATATAACAAAAAAAGGAAAATATTGAATATTGGAGGGGATGTGAGAAAACTGGGATGCTAATGCATTGCTGGTGGAGTTGTGAACTGATCCAGCCATTCTGGAGAGCAATTCTGGAACAATGCCCAAAGGGCTATAAAACTCTGCATACCCTTTGATCCAGCAATGCCAGTACCAGGTTTATATCCCAAAGACATCACAAAAAAGAGAAAAAGACCTATTTGTACAAAAATATTTATAGCAGCTCTTTTTGTGGTGGCTAAGAATTGGAAATCAAAGGAAAGCCCATCCATTTTGGGATGGCTGAACAAATTGTGTTATATGATTGTAATGGAATATTATTGTGTTATAAGAAATGACAAACAGCATAATTTCAGAAAGGCCTAGAAAGACTTATATGATCTGATGTCGAATGAAATGAACAGAACCAGGAAAAGGTTGTGCACAATGACGGCAATATTGCTAGATGAAGAACTGTGAATGACCTAACTATCTCAGCAACACAATGATCCAAGACAATCCCAAAGGACTAGTGATAAAGCAACTATCCGCTTCCAAAGAAAGAACTGATATTGATTGAGCACAGACTGAAGCATGCTATTGTTCACTGTTTTTCATTTCTTATTCAAATTTTCTAATACAAAATGTTTAATATGGTAATGTTTTACATAATTGTACATGTATAACCTATATCTGATTGCTTGCCTATCATCTCAGGGAGGGGGGAGGGAAGGGAAGGAAGGAGGAATAGAATTTGGAATTCAAAACTTTAAAATGTTTATTATCCAAGAAAGAAAGAAAAAAGAAATACAATTTTTTAAAAAAGAAAGAAATCATCATGGTTGTGGTTTCAGAGAAACCTGGAAAGACTTTTTTTTTTTTAAGACTTTTATAAAGGAGAGTAAAGTGAACCAAACCAGAAGAATAATTTGCATGTGTACAATAAAAAAAATAGCACTTCCAAAAAAAATCAACTTTGAAAGAATTAAGCATTCTGATCAACACAATGACCAACCACTTCCCCAGAAGACCAAGGATGAATTATGCTAATTACCTTCTAGGGGTAGGGAGGGCAGAATGGAGAGAGGGGTGGAGGCAATCAGATTAAGTGACTTGCCCAGGATCACACAGCTAGTAAGTGTCTGAGACCAGATTTCAACTCTGATCTGACTCCAGGCCCAATGTTCTATCCACTGCATCACCTATCTGCCCAGCTTGCCACTTTTTGACAGAGAAATTATGGACTTAAAGCACAGAATGAGGCATATATTTCTGAAAATGCCACTGTAGGGATTTTGCTTATTAATATATCTTTGTTACGAGGATTTTGTTTTTCTTTTTTTTCCAAGAGGGACAGAGGAAGCAAAAGGGAAAGAAAACACCTTTTTTTGTTTTTAAAATTATATTCAATTTTTTTTAAAAAGAAAATTATGTTAGCAAGGACAAGTGTGATGGGAAAAGGAGGTAGGCCAAGAGTGAGAGCTAAGAGATAGGCTGTCCTAGTGTTGCACTGGTGTCCACAGAACAGGAAAAGATCATAAAGGAAGACCTTAAACATACTGAACAACTTTTCCGTGGAGAATTTAAGGAAGGATATAAATAAGAATTATATAAGATGGAAAGGTATTGGATTGTCATCTACACCAGTAGAATTTTGATACCAATGAATTCAGAGATCCATTGAAGTAAGAAATATTGTCATCTTACTTTTATGTTCCAGCAGCTTCATAGCATTGCCAAAGTTAGAGTAAGTTTTCTGGTTTCCTAGCAAAGGTAATTTCTGTTGACCAAAGAATTCAAGTTCATCTCTTAGCATTAATTCCATTTCATCTTTAATGGCATAATTAAAAAGTTATCTGGTCAAATAGTCTTTTCTCCACTTGCCTCTCATAAAATCTATATCCTTCATTATGTTGATAGTATGATTGCAGGTAGCATCAAATGAGTACTAAAAGAGTACCATTCTCAATTCATCAGACATGGGTTCATAACTGGCTTAGATAATTACTACTTTTGTAACTTTGAGTAAATTACTCAACTTCTCTAGGCATCAGTTTCCTTATCTTTAAAATTGAAGATATAAGACCAGATGAGCTCTTACAGTGTCTTCAACCTCTAAATCCCATGAACTTTCCAAACTATGTTTATTCATTTTGCTATGTCAAACCACAAAAGAGTGACAGCCAAGTTTATAGGTGCCATAGTCTATTTCTTGTCTTTATCACCAAAGACTCACAGATCATTTATCAAGTAAGCACTAGTCAGTGTGATCTTCAGTCAAAATAATTCCCTGACTGGCTGGATGAACACTTTAGATATAAATTTTCTAAGTAGTTTACAAATTAAATTTATAAATCAATTGAAGTAAGTCAGATAATTTTAACTTTTTTTTAAAGCTTGTGTAAACAGACATTAAAAGTTACTTATATGTTTCTGCCAGCCAGTAAGTAACTTACCACTATAGCTAAAATAATGTGATATATTGGTCTGAAGATGCCTTTTGCAGAAACAGTTTTGATATGTTGCCTATTTTAGCACTAAAAAACTATAAACTTTAGATTTTGCCATTTTTTATGTTTAAAGGTTATTCTAAAGATTCTATTTATATGTGTGTTTGTATATATACGTACATATATATAATAGAGACATAAATTATATATCTGTCTCTACAGATAGATATTATATATGCTCTTAATGTCTCCTATGTGCTAAAGGATATTATAATCAAATTCTGACCTAACCTCAAAATAAAAAAAAATATGATTTCTGTCCCTAACAAACATATGGTCTATTGAAGCATTTTTAAAGCACATACAATTGAAACATAATGATGAAAAGGAATATTGAAAATCTCCTAGGAGAAAAATATTGACAAAACATTTCAGGCTTTTCCACTTTAAAAATGACACAAACATACCATGTGTATGTATATATGCATATACACATATGTGTGTATGTATGTATGTATGAATTTTGTGCACCATTATAAAATGAGAGGACTTTTAAAATTTGGTGGTATAAGGAACTTATTGTGATGAGCAATCAGTTTTTACCTACAGGTGACTTAGTATAATACTCAGTTTCTTTATGTATTAAATGACTATATTAATCATATTTCTTTATTTCTTTTGATTGATAGAAGTGAGCTGAATCGACAGAAACTTCATACCCAAGAATTGCTTTCTCAGCTAGAAACAGCAAATGAAAAGGTAATTGAGGTAAGATAATGACTCTCCTGGAAGATACTTCTTTTATAGCTCAATATTTATGTTATAGAGTTTTATTCGAGCCAAGTTCAAATGAATCGTGTGCTTGCAAATGTCCATAAAGATATAAATGCTTATTATAGGAATAAACCAAAATTTGAAGTCTGCCATCTTATCTGCATTTTCTAGTATTGTATATGCTATCAAATTTAAATTCATTCTTGAAATATCAATTATAAAATTAAACATTTTCAATTTATCATGATTCAGAGAACATTGTGAGGAACATTTAACCCTCCCTATGCATTCCTAAGATTATTCTTTTTAATGGCTCTTCCAAATTTTATTTTATTCCATTAGAACAGTGAAAGTACAGAATTTGTTATTAAAATCTATTTGTCCATGGTTCAAAAAGCTTAAATAAAATGTATTTTGGTTTTTTTAATATGTAAGGTTGGGGTGGAATTTATTGCTTATCTGAGAGTCCTTCAGAATGGCTCAAAAATTAAATAGGTAATTTCTGGATAATGATTGAGGCTAACTAAAATGTTTTCAGGTTTTTTGGTGCTTCTTTTGATGTTCTCACTTTGGAGCAAAGTAAATCAGAGAAAGTTACAGAAAGTAGAACTGGAAAGTTGATGAATGTGTATTTAGGACACCCGTTCTTTTTAGAACTTGAATGCTCAAGTTGCTTAGAAATGGATTCTATTTAAGTATACAATATTGTCATATCAATATTTGCTATATTAGACATACTATTCACTCTTACTAGTGATATAAATTATGTTACTGGTTCATCAAGTTTCTAGATTTCTTTTAATTGATAGAAGTGAGCTGATTCAAGCTCCAAATTCCTTAGGTAGAGGGTCTATTCTCTTCTATTTGACAACTAAAATTAAAGAATAAAATTTAGTTATTCTACTCTACCCAGATAAGACCCAGGTGATTCATTTAGGAAAACAACATTTAATCCAAAAAAATATATATATGTTAATTTTATGGCAATAGATGCAGTATAAGATTAATGCAGCTTGGCATAGACTCATTAGGCCAAATCTGAAATCCAACAGATTCAGGAAGAATTGTTAGAATAATTTGTCTCCATAGTTCATTATATTATTATATTAATGCTGCTTCAGATGACAAGTACTTACTACCATCAGGTGTAGCATTCTTTTTTTTTTTGCTGGGCAATTGAGGTTAAGTGACTTGCCCAGGGTCACACAGCTAGTAAATGTTAAGTGTCTGAGGCAGGATTTGAACTCAGGTACTCCTGAATCCAGGGTTGGTGCTCTATCCACTGAGCCACCTAGCTGCCCCCAGGTATAGCATTCTTAACTATGAGAATTAATGTAAAACAACTCAATAGATTTTTTCTGATAATAAACATTTTTATTAAAGTTTTGAGTTCTAAATTCTGTCCCCTCTCCCTGAGGCAATAAGCAATCAGATATGGGTTATATCTGTGGAATTCAATAGGTTTTTTTTTGAACTGGTCAACAATATAGTATTCCATGAATATTGTATTCCATGAAAAATTTGAAGCTATTTTGCCAAATGGTTTTATTGGCCTTAAAATATAGTCATTTTGGCTAGTAAAGATTGTTGAAGGAACACACAAAGACTTGAGTTCCAAAACCTTCCTGTACTACACCATGCCTTGTAAGGTGTGGAACTTGCTCTCACTCCTACTTTGATCTGTATTCGTGTAAGGAAAGGCTGAATATTTTCAGTCAGGATTTCTAGAATAAATATCTTCTATTTGTTGCACAAAAATGGTGGTGAAATCCTTTTTTTCTGACAAGTATTTAAAAGCATGCATGTCAAGGTTAACAAAACAAGAATTAAAAGTCATTCTCTTGTTTGTCAACCTTTCAAATTACACTTATTACCAATTTGCTTTTAATATTAATAACTTGCTTTCATGGAAGGTTGCTGTGTACAGCAATGCAGTTAGAATGTAAAAATCTGACTTAAAACTGTTCCTAATGTATGAAAGCTACATTATGTTATCTTTTTGTTTTGTTTTTTACAAATGATAGTGTCCAAATTCAGCATCACTCAACTCAGACTCCTTGAAGGCTTCTCCATTTTACATTGGAATGTAACAAAAGCCTATGTTTCTTTGACATTATTTCCCTAAAACAGAATGAAAAGATAATTATGGAACACCAAGAAAAAACCAACAGACTTCAAAGACGCCTGAGTCAGGCAGAACAGAGAGCTGCTTCAGCCTCTCAGCAGGTAGAGAACAAGTTCATTACTGTTAGATGAATGAAATAATCTAAGTGGGACAAGAATAAGAAAAACATTTTGAAAATTCCTCAAGAAGAAGTGGGTTTTTTGGTTTTGTTTGCTTAAAGCAATTAAAATTGGGCACCTTAATTTGACATTGAAAACTAGCAAATTTGGAGAAATAAAGAATTTTGGAACCTCCAAACAAATACTCTATAATATATTGTATTAGTTGTCTATAAAAGCTAACATTTGAGTGACCGAAATTAGAATGTCTTCTAACCTGAAGGTGTGAGCCTATCACATCTATAAATTTAAGATTAGATAACTTTTTAAGAATCTCAACAGTGTGTTAACTTTTTTGTTTTGTTTGTACTTTTTTAAGTGGAGAAAAAAAATTGGCTTTCACAAAGGCTACCTCATTTCTTCCAGGTATACAAATTCTCTTAAGTAAAACTATCACTGAGACCATAGAAGTATGATTAGGAAACCTCAGAGATCATTACATATTAAGTAATTTCATCTACAAAGAAAGATTTGTTTTGAAGTAGATATCTAAGTGATATTCCCCTGTGATGGATAGCAGCCACGTTTTTAGAAATGAATTTCAAGACTCTTATGTGATACTATCATTTCTGCTAACTCTCGTCTGTCATCTCTCCTCTCCTTCATGGCTAAAGTCCTTGAGACAGCTGTCTACATCTTAGTGGCTCCACTTTTTCTCTTCTCACTCTCTTCTAAAATTTCCACAGCCTAGCTTCTAGACTTATCATTCAATTGAAATTACCCTCTCCAAAGGTGATCTCTTAATAGCTAAATCTAATGGCCTTTTCTCAGTCTTCATTTTCCTTGATATCTCTACATCATTTCATACCATTAATCATTTTCTCATCTGGGACACTCTCAGCTATCATGGTTTTCATGACTCTTCTCTCTCTTAGTACTCCTATATGTCCCACTGCTCCTTCTTTCACTTCTTTGATAGTTCTTCATTCATGGCATGCCCAGTAAGTCTAGGTCATCAGCTTTATCCTAGGCCTTCTCTTTTCCCTTGATACTATCTCACTTGGTCATCTCATCAGCTTCCATGGGTTCAACTATCATCTCTTTCTGGATGATTCTCATATCCCTCTATCCATCCCTAGCATATCTTCTAAGCCTCAGTCATGCACCAGCAACTGCCTATTGTACATCTATAACTTGTATCCTGTAATCATTTCAAAATAAGCATGTCCAAAACAGAACTCCTTATCTTTTCCCCTAAACCTTCCCTTCTTTCAGATTTTCATATCATTGTCGAATGCACCACCATCTTCCTAGTCAGCCATATTTGCAGTTTTGTTGTCATATTCATCTTCTCACTCCTACTCAGCACACATATCCAGTTTGTTACCAACTTTTGTTGTTTCTACCTTCACAACATATCTCACGTATGCTTCCTGATCTGCACTTACACAGCAGCCACCCTGGTTCAGACCTTCTTCACTTTTCCCCAGGTTTATCACAATAGATGTCCTAGTTTCAAGTGTCTCCTCACTCTAATCTATACTCCACTTAGCTGTCAAGATTATTTTTCTAAAATGTACTTCTGACCAAGTCACTTCTCTGCTCAGTGAACTCCAGTGGCTCCCTATCACCTCCAATATTAACTATAAACTTCTATTTGACATTTAAAGACTTTTCTAACTTGGTTTCTTTCTTTCCTTATCCTTTACTCTTACCTTTACTCCCCATCACACAGTTTATGATCCAGCCACACTGGCCTAGTTATGAATGTTATGATTCCATATCCCATATCTTTGCCTTGTATCAATTGTCCTCCATGACTTGGAATTTTGGGCCTTTTCCTGTGTCTCTTACCTTCCCTGACTTCCCTCAAGACTCAGCCCAAATTCCTCCTTCTGAAAGAGACATTTCCTATTTCCCTCAGCTGCTAATGCCTTCTCCTCTTAGATTACCTCCCATCTATTATGTATATATATTTTATATACCTAATTTTTTACATTGTCCCTGGCATTAGAATGCAAACTCTTCAATGACAGAGCTTTTTTTTTTTTTCTTTCTTTATATCATTCCTGGCACTTAGCTCTTAACAAATGCTTATTAATGAATTAACGGCACCTGTGTTGGGTTAGTTTGTTGGCATAAGCTCAGTAATTATCAGAGTATGCTGGAATATAACAGTCAAAAGCAAATAAATGAGTTTCAAAAATTCAATTACATATTTTATAATTTGTACTTGTTCACTGAAGAAGATACAAATTCATACCTAAGAAGTTGTCAGTAATTTCTGTGGATTCCTTTTCTTAGACCATTTCTTATATGATGCTTTTCCTTGAAGTAGTAGGTAAAACTTTGTTCCTGTTCATACCTAGAAGTAATGTCATCCTTGTCACATCATGAGATTTACTACAGTTTAAATACTCATTTACTTTCATTATGGAGTGGCTTACAGTAAAGGTTGGTACCCTAATTACTGTCCTAACTTCTTAGATAACTTCCCCATTTTTGGTGGTCTTCCAGCAAAGATTGGATGACCACTTGTCTGGTATGGTCTAGTACAGACTCTTTTTCTGAGATGGTGTGGACCAGATGGCTGCTTCCAGTTCCAAGATTCTGTGAGTCTAAGGACTGTGTTGAAAAAAAAAATAACCTATTAAGCATTAAGTTATCTTGAATTGGAGGGGTGGGGGGAAGGATATACTAGAAAAATCATTATAATTTTCATAGGTGTTATTTTCCTTAGAATAACTCTCTTAAGTGTGTGATAGTATAGGAATTATTCCCCTAATTTTACAAATGAGAAAACTATGTTTCATAGAAATTAAGTGAATTGCCCATAGTCACAATATTAGAATTTGAATTCAAATTCAGATCTCTTGATTCAAAGTCAAATGTTCTTTCCACTATACTACTCTGCCTCTCTACTACCTTACAGATAAAGTGGTCATATTAATTTTATTTCCTGCCCCATGGCAATACAGTTATTTCTCTTCAAATGTCTAGAGTGAAAGATTCCAGTATTTTCCTTGTTGGAATCTTTATATTGTTCTTATCAAAGCCCTAGTCTATGAGAGTAAGGGTTTCTTACAACTTAACAGCATAAGTTTATCAGCACTCTTGGTAAGGATGAAAAGTAGTTAATCTGTTATCTTCTTTATGATAATATTTTAAATGCTTCCTTGGAAACAACTAAATAAAGTCTTTTTCTACATTCAATAATCTAGATCCTTTCATATTTACTTAACTTTCCCCTAACATATATACATGTGATTTTTTTCTGAACACTTAATTCCAGATATTCTATCTTCTTCTTTAAAAAAAAATCCAAAATTAGACATAATATCCTGAATAAAGAACTTACAGTTTATAGATTGGATGGTTTAAAGATTTTTAGGCTTTAACATCCTGGAGTCTTATTCACATAGCGAAGGATCATATTAACCCTTTCAATAATAGCAATATTTTTTTTTTGCTCATTTAATTTGTAGTCTAGATAGTTTAGGTCATTTATTGTAGTCTATGTTTTTTAAGGTTCTTGGTGTTATCACCCTTCTCTATTGAATGTCTTCTTACTTTTGAGAAGCATTTCTCTAATTTATCAAACATTCATATTCTGAAATTTATAATAATAAAAACCAACACAAAACATTCAAAAGCCATGAAATATAAGACTTCTAACAAAAGACCTTAATATTAATTCTAAGTTTTTCATCCATTTTCTTTTCTGTTATTCTGCTAAACTAAAACTTTCCATGGGAAAAAGAACAGCTTACTGATTGTTTGTTTTAATTGCAGCTCAGTGTGATTACAGTACAGAGAAGAAAAGCAGCCTCCATGATGGATCTGGAAAATATTTAAAAATATGCATCGTTCATTCACATCCCTTTAGAGTTGGGAAAGCTGTCAGAGTAGCTGTGTATTGGAATGGTAAAGCCTAAAGCATGTGCTTAGGCTTGTGTCATTGTGCATAAGCAGTTTCCTGTTTGGGGGGATGGGAAAGCCAAACAGTGACATCTTCACAGTAAGTAAAGGAAATAGACTACAAAAATATGGTCCCCTAATGAACTTCAGTGGAGAATAAAGCCATCTCAGAAGAGTTCATTCCTTTCATGAAACTGTATATTTGTTTACTTCCTTTTTTCCCCTCTAAAAATCTGAGTGTTTATTACAACTCTAATCATGAAAAAAAATGATATTGAGAAAATGCTAGCAGTTTAATATTTCTACCTTCAAGAATTTGTGGACTTCACAACTGATCATAACTTCTAATTAATTTTCGTATTTCCTAAATGTCCATATTCTATAGTGAACTCTTCAAATTATAATAAATTTTCCTTTTTTAAAAACGATGCTGTCATACATCTTGATATATAATTGGGATAATTTTGCTATAGCTCTGACTGATTTCCAGTATTTCTAGGACTTGCTGCCTAAAGGATTTTTAGGGTCTAGGACTGTCATCCAAAGGAATGATGATCAATTGAGCTCATGTTCGAAAATCACTTAAGCATTTAAATTTCAGTTATATTGATATTTAAAATATTTGCATTTATTATTATATTTACTAATTCATAATTGTTCTAGGATTCTGTTTTTATCCAAGTACTTCCTGGTAACTATATTAAATATATAGTTCATATATTTTTATTTGCAATTTGGTAACATTACAAGTTAGATGGTGAAATACCAGTGTTGATATTGCTATATCACTTCAGTTTTCATAGAGCTTAGGTTATATATTGTATTCAAACAAAATAAGCATTCTGAATTCTTTAAATCAATTGTTTGAGCCAACATTGGCTGAAGTTTTGGATTGGGAGTTTGTATTCTAAATCCATATATGCCATCTTTCTTTTCTTCTTAGCTTTCACTCTTCTGATGCCTCAGTTTTCCCTGTTGGTGAAAATAATAGATATTATTCCCTATAGGTTTATTTTAAAGTACTTTAAAAACAAAAAGTGTGTGTATGCATATAAATATAATAATAATGTACTATTGAGTTCCCTACTATTTATTTCAGGTTTTTTAAAAGTATTTTTAAGTGTTCAAGTTTGTCTTTAAAGCCAATTACTTTCTGTAGCTGTACATTCAAAGGCAATTCAGAGCGAAACTTCTAATCCCATGCAGGGCTTGGAGTCAGAAAAACCTGATTTTAAATCTGGCCTCTTACTTGTACCATGGTACAAGCAAAGCCTGCTCTAAGGCCCCTTACAGGTCTAAATCTATGGTCCTACGATATTATACTCTCCTTGTTGCTCATGAATAATACTTGCTCCATCTTCTAAACAGATTTTCTCTCTCCCTCTCCCTCTTCTTCTCCCTCTCCCTCTCCTTCTTCCTCTCTCTCTCTTCCTCTCTTTCCCTCTTTCTGCTTCCCCATTCCTCCCCCCTCTGTTTCCCTCTTCCTTTCCCCTACCCTTTCCCTTTCTTTCTCTTTCTCCTAGACTCCCAGGATTTCCCTTCCTTAAGACTTCAGAATTTCTATCTCGAGATTCATTTGCTTTCCATGTGCATAGATACAGGAATATGGCTTCTCACACCTTTGTTTACAGTGTTCTCCAATGATAGGCCAAAATACTCTATACACAAGTACATGCCCTTCTGGCCCCCTGATGAAGATGATCCATCTTATGCTAGTATAAACAACAAAATCTTACCATTAAATTACTTTTATTTTCCCAAAGTACATTATGATGTGTGGTTTTGATATTTCTAAAAACTTTTTTGAAATTATAAATTCTTTTATTCTCACAACAATTTTTATTTTGTATACTCCTTTCAGAAAGAGGAGACAATAAGGATACTAACAAGAGAGAGAAAAATGAAATGAAATGAAAATGAAATGGAGACACACAAATAGTTCATTTTATTTATTCATGTTACTTTATTGTGTGTCCCTCAATGAAGAAAGAAGATATGATTACCTCCTTTTCCTCTCTATATGAATATTCAAATTAGGGTAACCAGCAGATTTCTAAATAATCTCTCTTCTGAAGCTACACGATATGGCTACACTAAGTATGAAATACCTTATTTAAATATCTGCCATCCATCAAATGCTGGCATGATGTGTACCTTTCACAAATATCACATGCTCTCAGACCAAGAAACAGTGAAAAGACAATTCTTATATTTTACTGCAAAATCTAATTTTGAACTGACATATTTTTTCCTCCTGACTAGCAAGTCATGACTGAGCCACTTTTCCAAATTACCATTTGACGATGCTTATCTGTCTCTCTGTCTGTCTACCTACCTAGCTACTATCCTATCGATATATTTGATCATTTAAAAAGTTAAATCAAAGATGCCATACACAGAAGTACTCATAGCCTCTGTCCTTACAGATTTATTGGCATGTGTGGCATTTGTGCCAGTTAGCATTAGAGTTTCTGGGTGCAGTTCCTGGCACATGTAGGTGCTTAATAAATATTCGTGGACTTATGAGTTGTTTCATCCTGATGAAGCTGGGTGATGAAACAGAAAGAATACTGACCCACAAATCAGAAATCCTAGGACTGAGTCCTAGATCCCTCTTCTCTTCCCCCTCCCCCAAAAGCTTTGTGACCTGTGACCTTGAAAAAGCAGCCTCTTACAGCACAGCCATCCGTTAGTGATTCGACACCTGTGGAGAAGGGCCAGCCATAAATACTAACTCCAGATCTCCTGCTACCTTCAAGGCAGAAAAGACCACACAGCTAAAGCAAACAGGCCCTCTGAAAGAGACGGAAGACACTGCTGGGCAGATGGGAAGATACATAACGCTTACTATGTGCCAGTGCTGTGCTAAGTGCTTAATATATAACATGAAAAGAAGCAAAAAAAAAAAAAGGTGTCTGCCCTCTAGGAGCTTACTTTCTAATGGGAGAAGAAACTTAAAAGTAGGGTGGAGAACCAGAAGCATTCCCAAGAGGGGAATGAAGCATTGCTGGCCCTAGCCCCAAAATGTAAGAAGGGAGCGGGGACAGAAGAGGGATGTTTCAAGATGAGAAGGCAGCTAAGTCATGGTACCAAAGTCCAGAGACTCAGAAGCACATTCAGGCAAGCTAAACTACACATCTACCAGATCACACTACTAACCAACTACCTCCAACAAACAGTCGCTACAATGTGCTACCTCCTACAAGGTGGCCACATCTACTGAAGATCCATAAAAGAATGTTCTTGCCACCAAAGTCCTTGGCACTGTCAAATGGTTCAGCATCAGAAATGGATGTGTTTTTTTATCAGTAGAAATGACATTAAATAAGACACATTACCATCTGCTTTGCTGTATCCCAAAGATAAAGGGCCCTTTCTATCTGACTCTTAACTGAAACCTCCTAAATGTGTTGTCTCCTCCAATTGAATGTGAGCTCCTTGAGAGTAGGAACTATCTCTACTTTTTTATTTGTATCCCCCATGCTTAGTACAGTGCTGGTAATAAGTACTTAATAAATGCTTTTTCATCCATTCATTCAACTGAAAAAATGGAGCTAATAATGCTCTCCCTATCTACCTACCAGAATTATTTCAATGAACATATGGAATTATGCATGTGAAAGTGCTTTGGAAACTTATTTGTAACAATAATAAACAATAGCAACAAATATACAATATATAATAGCCAACAAATGGGCCATAAATATCCATATTACCCCAGACATCAGCACCATTGTGATCATTTCACAAACAGACATCCTGCCATGTTGTATAGCTACATCTAGTTGAACATTTTACCTGAATTAACTACTTATAAAGGGCATATAAATGAATGAACTGAATTGTATTTATCTTGGCATTCTTGCTATGAATGAAACAAAAAAAAAAGGTTACAGCAAAATGAAAAGATGGCTCACAGTATCATCTTAGAGAGAGACAAAGGAATTGGCAGAATTGGTTTTGTCATTTCCAAAGACAATAGGAAACATCATTTCATGGCACATTTGGTCATTTCATATTACAGTGCTCATGAGAAGTGTTGGTGAAAATTATTGCAGCTTATGCATTAATATCTGCAGAGAATAAAGAAATAAAGAAATTTTTCCAAGAACATGATAAGACCCTCCAAATTAAATAAAAATATTTTGATATATGATGACTTTAATACCATTGTTATAGTATGTATAGATGGTAAGAAATATGATGAAAAATATAGCATAGATATAAAGAATTAGAAGCCAAAAGGCTAGACTATACAGAAGCCTCATGTCTATATATCATTTATACTTTCTTTACAAAAAGAAATGGAAGAGTCCCTAACAACATAACAAAAATTAAATTGATTTATCTTTTAATAGTCAGGAAACAGTTTATTACCAATATGGAAATCATTTCTGAATTGTCTGTGTATATTTAAGCAATCAGTGTTATAGGAAAGGTCAGAATTAATAGAAAACTAGAAGGATGAAAGGAGAAAGTGTGCAGTTGAAATAACTCAGTCCTATCTTATTCGGATTTTTATGATGAAAAACATAATACAAATGGATATAGACACAGAATATATTGCTTTATAAGTTGTTTGTTTTGTTTCTTTAGGGGAGGAAGGAGATTAGAGTTTAGTCTCACATGTGATTTCAGTAATATACAGAGCTCACAGTTTAGTAAATCCCTTCCACCAATGCAGATCAGCAATTCTGCAACTTATAAATATAAGAAAGTTGCCTGGGACACTGAGAAGTTAAATGCCTTATCCAGATTCTCAGAGTGTAACTTGAACCAATTTTCCTAACTCCAGGACTAGCCTTAAAGCTGCTTTGCCAAACTGCCTCTCAGAAGTTTAACTAATGTAAACATTTTTTTTAAAAGTTTTATTGATATTTTCTGTTTCTTACATCACCATAGTTATCCCACATATTCCTTTCCCAAGAACTATAACCATAGGAAAGTAGATTTTTTTAAAGAGGAAAAAACATTGAAATAGTTAAAAATTGTGTTCGATGGAATACCTGTGGACATCCTTCCTCCATAAAGGGGTAGGTTGGAGATGTCGTCGTGTCATATCTCTTTATTCAATCCCTGTTTGATCTTTATAATTTTGCGACACTTACTTTTGATTTTACATAATCTGGTTGCTCTTCCCGTTTACATTGTGTAGCTACCAAGTATATTGTTTTCTTTGTTTACCTTCACTTTGCATCAGTTCATATAGATCTTTACATGATTCTCTGCATTTATCACATACATCATTTTCCTACACCATAGTAATAATCCATTATATTCACATACCATGATTTGTTTAGTCATTTCCCCATTGGTGGGTATCTACTTTGTTTCTAATTGTTAGGAAGCACCAAAAGTGCTTCTAAAAATATTTTAGAGGCTATGGGGACTTCCTTCTTGTTGATGGCTTCTTTTGGGGTATGAATCCAGTAATGGAGTCTCCAGTTAAAAGGGTATGGACATTGTAGTCACTTTATTTGCATAATTACAAATTGCTTTCCAAAATGATTGTGCCATTTTACAACTCCACCAACAATGTATTTCTATGCCTATCCTTCCACAACCATTCCATTTTGTATTTTTTTTTCCCAATTTGCAGGATGTGAGGTGAAACCTTGGGGGTTTTTTGGTTTTCATTTGTTTTATTATTAGTGATTTGGAGCATTTTTCTGATGTGGTTGTGAACATTTTGCAGTTCAAGAACAGTTCATATCCTTTGAACATTTACATATCAAAGAATATATATACATACATACACACACATATGTATATGTGTGTGTGTTCGTTTATTTTCTAGATATCTTGGGTACCAAACCTTTATCAGAGAAATTTGATAAAGATTTTTTTTCCTGCTCAACTACCCCTATTCTTATCCAAGATGAATTGATATTGTTTTTGCAGAAGCTTTTCAGTTACTAGTAATCAAAGTTATGTTTTATCTTCTAATTGCCACTATCTCATGTTTGGTTAAAAAATATATCTCCTGCTCAAAACTGAGAGAGGTATATGAGGTTTCTCTCCTAAGTTTTTTATAGTATGATCTTAATAGTAAGGTCATATATCCATTTAGAATATATTGTAGAATGTGGTATAAGGTATTGGTCTAAACCTAATTTCTGCCAGACTGATTTCCAGTTTATCAGATAGGGGGTTTTTCCCTAGGTAATTTGTGTTTTCCACCTTATCAAGCACTGCGTTTCAGTATAAATACATTTTTAAAAATCTTACGGATGATAATCACCCAATCAGCAAACATTTGTAGTTAGCACCTACTCTGGACCAAACTAGGTCAAAGGGATACAAAGACAAAAATGAAACTGTTATGAGTAGTACTACCTCATAAAATTAAGAAGTAACGGAGGATAAATACTGCTTTAAAGAAAGCTTGGTGAAACTTAAGTGAAGTAATCTAAAGGGAATTTGCAGATGAAAATTGAAGGAGGACAACAAAAAGAAGAGAAGAAAAAAAGATTGGCAAAGACAAACTTTCACCACCAAGGACAAAGAGCTACAGCACTCACTCTTCAACATCCCAGTCCTGGATAGCTTATGAAGGAGGCATAACTATCACAAAAGAAAACAAAGACGTGGAAAGAAGCTGGATTAGACCAAAAGTACATAAAAGAGATTTGTTCTAGAGGCAATATAATTGTGAAGGCATTGAGAAATTCATTCACAAGTTATCTGAACAGGAAATACTAAAAATATGGAGGGAAATTGCTTACCTTATTAATAAGGTAACCAAGAGAACATCAGCATCTACCAATCAATATGTCTCCTTTTCTAACCATACAAATTTTCATGAGAATCATCTTTTCTCACGTTGAATGCATCTACAATTGAGATATTAGTAGGGAAGATGGGCTTTTTGTAGAGCAAAATGCCTTTAAAACTCTCTTCCCAAAATGTGTCTCCCATGCATACAATTTTTTTCAAGATTTCCTTATACAGCAATGAAGAAAACTTTGTTTGGCCCTCTCACCATAAATATCAGGCAAGGCACAAAACAGATATATGTTTGCCAAAATTATTCACTATTAATGGATGAGAGCCAGCACAGACTCCAGATTAAAAGAGAATTCTCTGTAGATAATGAGGTCCTCCAAATACTTCTCCTCAGAGATGGCATTGTGCAGGTTGCATCAAACCCCAGAACATTGGAAAACATTTTTAGCCACTTAGAAGAACATAATCCAATCAGCCTCATCGAACAAAATATACATGTATGAATTATATCTGTAGTTTAAATGATGATATGAAAGAAGATGAGCACCCTGAGAAATTCATTCATCATCATGAGCTCTAGGACAAATAGTATGAATGGAAAGATGAATTAGACCCAGAATTAAACCAGATGAGGAGAGTGACCTGAGTTGCTTTCAGGAAATTGCAGAGTCCCGTTAACGTTCCTCCCACCCTGACCAATTTTCCATAAAACAAAAACCCATATTTTAGTACAAATATTCTACCATTATTATATGGCTGTGAATCATGGAACAATACAACCTCCAAATAATTGAAGATGAGTATCAAACAGAGGCTAGTGGAGAGGTCCATGCTGGGTATTAGCAACCTGCACCCTATAATAAATATGGAACTTCAGAAAAGAAGCAGAATAAAGGATATCAGCAAGGAAATGAATAATAGAAAAAACTGGGATGGTCAGGCAAAAATAAGAAGTGGACAGCCTAAGCATACTTCTGGTATCCTGGAAATATCAGGAAGACTACTAATTTAATTCCTCTTAAAGCCCACTTATGAGAGGATATAGACAAAAGTCACATAAGGTAGGCAAACATGGATGGCTTAGGATCTGCATCTTTGATGATAATCAAATATATGAGGTCAGAAATCTGAATGCTAATTGGCATCACAGAAAAATCTCACTTCCTCACAGAATTGTTATTGTGATCTAATGGTATTTGTACAGGTGTTTTTAAAAGTACAAAGATGTTTTCAAATGCAGCAAATAATAATTGTTGATGATTAAAATTTTCTAATAGTGTTTGACATAAGAAGAGAACTAACACTTATTAACACCTATCTCCAGTATTCCCCTCTACATCTACTAATGTGTCTTATATTTTCGTATTGGTCTAGTTATTATATTAACATGCAAGAGGCATAAAATAATAGTATAGTGCTTCTTAACTACATCTAAAGACTCATATCTATTCTTAAGAAAAGAATAAACATCTAGCCAGATGTTTTCAATTCTACCTGGCATTATATTCTGTATAACTAATAAGAAACCTAAGAATATTTTTGATGCATGATCATTTTTCACATAATACATCTGGATGGCTATCAGATATTGATAAATATTTTTTGCAGTATTTAAATCTGCCCTTACCCTCCATTTCCACAAACATGATTTTAGACCCAAATGTAGTTCCATTTTGCTTGGACCATTTGAAACACACTTCCCTATTGAATCCTGTCTCTAATACTATCTGCAATTAATATTTAATACTACTCTCCCCAAGAATACTAAACTCTAATTTATTCAACCAAAATCTCATCCCACTCCTTCCATGAAGCCTTCTTGAATTCTCTGAAATGGTGATGAATTGTCTCCTCTGTTTTGATATAAATATTCATTGGCTCAAAATTATCCCTTGATATATCACATTTATTTATGTACATGTTCATTGTTGATGCTGTGCTTTGTGTATCCCTCATTTTCATCATCAGTGTTTGTCTTAGAATATTGCTTCTCAAAGGATAAAGGCATGCTTAGCTTTAGCTATTCACAAATGGGTACTTAATAAATATCTTCAGATTGTAATAAGTATGATGTTGTGGCAAGGGAGTGCCTGGGTATGATGCCATGGATTTTTCCTGTATAAACCATTCTTCATCAGATTTGGGAGGTTCAGATTTGGAAATAGTTTCCACATGGAATCAGCATGACAACTGGTGGTGGATATAAAAATAGCCACATCAAGAATCCCAGAAAATTTCTGAATTAACATATATGACTAAGAGTGAAAATATGAAGTATAACTCTCATACTATCAATAAGAAACTGTGACATCTTGAACAGTTTACTTTATCTCTCTATATATTTTATCTATCAGGACAACCTAAATATCACATCACACTGAAGTATAATATAGAACTAGACAAATATTTTGAACTACTCAGAAGGAATAATATTTTCTGTATGTTTAAGTCATTAATATTTAACCATTTATTCCATTTTTCAGGAAATTAATAGAAGAATGGGGAAGGGGCACCACTGACCAGAAGTGGATTTAATCATTGTATTCTGGCTATAGTCATTGCCTCTGAGTTATGTAATATTGGTTTGGAGCTTTCCCTATAGAAGTTGTATAGCTGGCCACTCTGGGAAAGCAGTTTTTCGTTCTCCAAGGAATGATGATGAGAATATATAAGATGCCATGAAGACAAAGGCCATCCAATAATGGACAGAAGAATCAGAAACAAGTATCAGTGGTTGGTGATTTCCTGCTGGGTGGGTCCTTGATATGAAGAGTAGAAGGTGGTATGCTTCCCTCCCTAAGGCATATGTCTGGGCCATGACAAAGAAATTCCTAAAACTTCTCAAGCTTTCTGCTCCTCCATAATTAATTAATGTGAGGACAAAAGTTATTGCCACAATGAACTTAAAAAGCAGTAAAAGGGATTGTGAAGTCCTGGACAAGAAACTGAAGATCTTAGCAGCAGAAATAGTGTTTTCATTAGTATTTGTCTTTGTTGTTGAAGGCAGTGGCCTTAGAGAGGAGACAGATTTGTAAAGTACACAGCTAGTTAAGAGGATCATGTCTTAAGAATAGGATTTAGATTTGGGGGCTAAGGTTTAACAGAAGAATTATGGGTTCTTGACCAGAAATGGGCTTCATGTGATGAGAGCTAGGGAAAAAAAAAACAACTTTCTTTTTCCCCCCTGGAGGAATTTTACATTGATAGGGGGAAAACTGTGATATAGGAAAATTAGTGAAAGCCACTAGTTTTGTTTTTGTCGGGGCAGTGAGGGTTAAGTGATTTGCCCAGAGTCACACAACTAGTAAGCGTCAAGTGTCTGAGGCTAGGTTTGAACTCAGGTCCTCCTGAATCCAGGGCTGGTGCTTTATCCACTGTGCCACCTAGCTGCTGTAAGAATCAATTGCGATTGGGGACCCTCGGGGTCCCATAGAGCTCTCTCCGACACCCCCCCCCCCACACACACACGCAAGCCTCTGGCTTCTTCCACTCAGCCAGGAGTATGCACAGAAAACCTGAGCCCCAGCTGGCCTTGGACGGCACCCCGGGAGGTGCTAGTGAATTGGCTTGGAGTGTGTGGGTGGTAAGCCCCAGGTTTCCTGGGAAAGAAGGGTTTTTTTATTTTTATTTTTTTAAGGAGACTGAGAAAGGGGCAGTGGAGGAGAGGTAGAGAGAGCTACTGGGAGGGTAGATGAGAGGAGCCAGAGAAGGAGATGGTGGAGACAAGAACTGTAGACAGTGAACAGTAGACAAGAGGAAGCACAGGCGGCAGCTACAGGGCAAGCAGGGAGTGACAGAGAGAGAGGGGTAGACGAGAAGAAGGGAGAGAAAGTGAGTCCGGTGTATCAAGTTCACAGGTCGTATATTTTGCTTTTCTTTGTCTTTATTTCTAAATTTATTCTTATCAATAAACCCTGGGTTTTTTTGCTTTTATTGAAAGGAGGCTTTTTAATCTTGTTTCTTGTTAGTCTGGGAGAAGCAGTTAGGGAGGGGGCGGGCTGTTAAAGATTGGCCCACATAGGGCTTAACGAACCTGGGCTATCTTTTAAAAACCCCCTTACAGACTGGAAGCTCCAGCCAGCCAGGAGTTTACAGACTGGCAAGGCAGTTCATAGCTTATACTGCCCAAGCCACAAGTTTTCAAGAGGTAGTGTCAAAAAATAAAGACAGCAAGAAACCCCATGGCCTCAAATACCTTTAAACAAATGTACACAGTATGAGTAATATTTAAGGTGAACCATAGAGTTTAATACAAAGAGACAAATATATTTATCACTGAGATTTGTTGGAATGTGATGACAAAATTGAATGTGGAAATAGGAAGGTAGACTCCATTCCAAAAACTAAAATTACATGAATTAATGAGTAAATAGATGGATGAATGAAAAATCATGATATGCCAAACACTATATGCTGAGGATAGCCCCTCTTAAGGACTTTGCACTGTAATAGGGGGAGACAGTTTATTATAAAAGAGTTCAGTTTCAGGTAGATGAAAAGACCAGAAGCCCTAAGAGTTCAACAACAAGGCTAATGACAAGACCATGAGTCGTTAGGGTGCACTAGCAGGTGAAATAACAATGCCCAAGGGTTTAGAGGGCATAAGAGCAGAGATTGTAAGGTCTAAAGCACTTTAGGATATAATGGAAAAACATATGTAAGGTCTGATGGTCCTCCATCTCACTGTAAGGTCTATAGTTGGTGGAGGGCTCCCAGTTCATCCAAGTGGTATGCACTGGATGGGCCTGGATAGTCTGGGGTCATCCAGGGAGAGGTAAAGAGAAGGCAAGGATTATGTATATGCATATGTGTATATGTACATATATGTGTGTGGTGTGTATATATGTAAATATATTCACATACAGAATGACGCTATTAAGTAAATCTACAAACCAGAGAGGATAAATATGATGAAGATAATTTGAATGAGAAACAATGGAGGGAGCAAAAAAAAATTATTGCTGTCTACATTATGCCACAAACTGCCCAGTGAAAGGAAACATATACTGAGTTTGGGAGCGGGGAAGGGGTAGGGGGGAGCAACCAAAAACCTGAAATAAAAACATAGTCAGAATAGGGGAACTGCAACTATCTGTTGGACATTTATTATAAACAGGGCAGTGATAAAGCTGTATTACCAAAAAGACATTTGGTATGCTGGATATAGCACTGAATTTGGAGTCAGGAATATTTGGGTTCAAATCCTGGTTCTAACTCCATCTATGGGACCATGGTCAAGTTATTTGCCCACCTGAGCTTCATGTTCCTCATCTATAAAATGGAGATAATATTAATCCTACTTACTAGTCAGTAGCATCATTACTAAAAAAGAAAATTTGTAAATCCAAATATCTTAATGATAAATTGATTTTTTTAAATGAAAGGAACAAGAGGAGCTGTTATTGTGGACTTGATTCTAATCAATATCAAGGAACTTGTTACTGAAGTAGTTATTTTGGCAATCTTGAGGAAAAAAATTACTGCGCCATCTTAAAATTCTGAATGGAAAAGTGGAAAGCTAGACATAGTCTGACATATATACATTGGATTTAGAGAATGTGGACTTAAGTGAGTTGAGCGAAATAGTTGGGATTCTATTAACTAATTCTTCAGGAGAATTTGCACCAAGAAAAGTTATAAGAATGGAATAAGTCAATGAAATCACAAGTCCAGAACATTTGTCAAAGGTGGAAACAAGGCTGTGTAGCTAACTGAAGCTGACACAAAAACGTATGACAGAGCTGAAGTTGGCAATGAATGTTAAAGAAAACAAGGTTTTCATTTGCTGTTTTTTTTTTTTAATTTAGGTTGGGGGGAATATAAAGTATATTGAGAGCTCTGGGGAAACTGAGGCATAAGGAGCAGACTTACTCAAAATGAGAGGACACTTCTTTGCTTCTCTTCTCAGTCAAGGAGAATGGTCTTTGGACCAGGAAGGATGGGACAAAAGTGATTAAGAAGTTGAAAACCAAGATATGTACAGATAGTAAGAGTATACCTACTTGACTCAAGAAAATGAGCTCAGAACTACATTCTTTGATACTAAAGAAACTGGTGGGTGTAATTACTAAGAATTGTTTCATCTTTGGAAAACATGAGGAATAGAACAAGATTATAATATGATAGGACTGGTTATGGGCTTTCCAATTTTCAGAAAAACAAAACAAAACTGGATGAGCATGAATCTTGTCATCTAGCAAGTTGCTTGGGTTTGATCCAGAAAAAAAAAAATTCTGTAACCTATTACTAACAGATTACCTTCTGGACATTTATGAGTGAAAGAAAGTGATCTCCAAGAGCCAGCATAGGTTTCATAAAGGTTCATCTCTTTCTTTTTTTTGAATACTAAATTAGCAGATATACTTGGATTTCAGCAAAGCACTTGACACATTTTCATTGTATCTTTGTGAGTGATAGAGATATGTGGGCAAGAAGATAGCAGAGATAGAACTGCTTTGCATGACTAAGCCCTAAATACTGATAATTAATGGATTGGGGGGTAGGGGTGGGCAATGAGGGTTAAGTGACTTGCCCAGGGTCACACAGCTAGTACGTGTCAAGTGTCTGAGGCCAAATTTGAACTCAAGTCCTCCTGAACCTAGGGCCGGTGCTTTATCCACTGCGCCATCTAGCTGCCCCCTAATTAATGGATTTTTAAGTGGTAAGAAAATCTGTTGTAGAGTACCTTAAGAATGTACTATTGGTCTTGAGTTGGTTGTTCCACACTTGTCTGCCTCTTAGATGAAAGTACCCAAGACATCAGATTTACAGAGTGAGAAATAGCTAATCAGTTGAGCAAGGATCAAGACCTAAAATCATCTCAATAAGTAAGAACAAATTGAGTATATATATATAAATTAAATAGTAAGAATTGATAGGGATAAATATATATTATATTTGGGTTTTAAAATTCACCTGTAGGGGCAGCATAGTGGATAAAACACCAGCCCTGGATTCAGGAGGACCTGAATTCAAATTTGACCTCAGACACTTGACACTTACTGTGTGACCCTGGGCAAGTCACTTAACCCTCATTGCCCCACACACATACACACAAAATTCACCTGTAGAAATACAAAAATGAGTAGGAGCAGGGAGGGAAGCTGAGGGCTGGATAATAGTTCATCTTAAAAATGTCTGAATGGTCAGTTAGTCAATAGTGCAGTATGGCACCCCCAAAAAACTAATGCCATCTTAAATTATGTTAAGAGATATATAGTGTTCAGAATGAAGAAGGTAATGTACACTGTCCTAGGCCAGAACATATCTGGACAATTTTGTTCAGTTCTGAATATATTTTTGAAAGCACAGTGACAAACTGCCCTCTATCCAGATGAGTATAATTCAGAATATCATACTATGGTCCTGGAAGGTTTGACTTATGAGGGTCTGTAATGGTTTATTAGGGTAAGCACCCAGGAATGGCATGGATAATCTCTGCTTAGGAGGTTTAAGGTATGAACTGTCATCCATATAAGCAAAAGACCAGGTCAATTGGTACTAGAGTTTCAAGAGGCTGAAACAAACAGGAAAATCAGTACTAGGTGGATGGGGGTGAGTACTAGATCAGAAGACTAAATATGGGGTATGTTAGAGGAGCTGAATAAATGAGCCTGCCTCACAAAGCTTCTGTCTTAGAGCTGCTTGTACTGTATCCTCTCCTGTCCTAGCCACCCCAACATGAGAATCAGTTAAATGAACATGCATGGCTAAACAGAAGGCCCGGAATAGCTTCCTTCAGGTTTTTGAAGGACCGTCTCATCATAGTATTTTACTTGCTCTGGGGCAAAAACTAGGACCACTGTATAGAAATCATAGAGCACCGTTTTTAGGCTCAATGTAAGGAAAAACACACTTAAATAGAAGGATTCAGAAGTAGAATGGGCTGCCTTAGGATATCCTGGGTTTCTTATCTTTGAAGGTCTTTAAACAGACTGATTAACCACTTATTAAGGGTTGTTACGGAAAAGGGATTCCTCACAAGATGTACTTTATACTATCTGAGGCTCCTCTCTGAGATTAATCAATTTACTTTTGTATATTAATATTTTTTTCTAAAGTTCACAAGTACAGTAGCATTTTCAATTTCATGCAAACCAGTATTCTGGCACCATAAGACTAGTTCTATGATCTGTTTCCATTTCTTTGTATCCCTTTATTTATATATTTAGTTTTTTCAAGGATTATCAATAGTTTATTTGCCAGATGGTCATTTTCAGTTTTACTCTTTAAAATTTTAGCCATATTTTTAACCTCCTTCCATTTATAGGTCTATAACTCTCCATGATTTCATCATCTTATATACAAACATTTTTAAAGGGAGTTTTACTTGGTCTCATAAGATTGGTTTTCACTCTCTTCTTCTGACCAAGTAATCAGTGTTATACCCCAAACTGAAATTCTTAGTAAAATGTTTCTAGCATCAAAGGAAAATATGGTTAAATATTTCAACCTTGAAGTTAATAGTGATAAGATGTCTATAGAGGACTTAAGTCTTAGAGGTGGGATCGAGCCAATTTTCTAAGTGACTTAGAGAAAAAAGTGACATTCTCCATCTTGTGCAAAATTAACCATGACAATCCCTTCCTCTTGCTCATAGGCATTTCATTTCTTCAGGAAAGTGTTACAGGGCTTCAACTTTCAAAGCCTTGTGGGAAGATTCCTGGCTATGTCTCCCAGGAGCACTAAAGGGAGATAGAAAATTTGAAGAAACTAGCCACTAATGGTGCAAGGAAAAAAAGATTTTTCCCAAAAAATGAATTATCCTGGGTTTGAAGAAAGAAATAGAAGGGAAACTAGTTTGTACCACTTTTATATTAGCTGCAAACTAAATTGGAAATAGAGCAGTATACTGCTGGAAAGCTGACTGGCTGGGTAATATTACTAATTATTTTTATTTTCTAAGTCATTTTACCTTTCTGGATCTTTATTTCTTCATCTGTAAAAGTATACTGTACAGAATCATCTCTAAGGTCTGTTCCAGCTCCAATATTCTATTGCTAGGTTGTTTTGAGGTCAGTATGGTTCTCAGTTGTGACTATACGGGTTGGGGTTCTGCTCCCACAACAAAGTAAGAAATGGAGAATGGGTGTTTTAACTGCAGATCGCTCTCATGTGCTGTGGACATATAAGCACTATGGGTGAGTAGAAGTCCCTGGCCTAAGAGCTATAAGATATGAATCTAGTCCTAGTTCTTCCAGGGATTAGCTTCACATCTTTCAAAAAGTATCTTCATCAGAGGAAGGTCACTGATTCAACTAAAGTCCAAATCAATAGCAAGAACCTCCTTGATGTTCATTGTGTCAGAATCCAGCAAAATTATTTTCAGATTTTAGTTTGTTGTGCTGAGAAAACCTGTTTTAACTCAGAAACTTGGCAACATAAACTCCAGGTGAAAAGGATACAAGGTAAATTTGCTCTTGCTCTGAGACATGAGCCAGAAATTAAGGCTATGGAAGATGTTACCGAACTACACTAATAAGGTCCCTGCAATATTGTAAGCATTTGTTTCCTCATCTTACCATCTTACTTGGGAGATAGTCATCTCTGCAAATTAGAAAAGGCCACAGACAAAGTAATACTGATTCAAGGTTGCTAAGCAATAAACTCCCATCAAAATACAACAAAGGCAAATTTCCAAGTGGAACATTTTAAATGTATTGCAAAATGTACAGCTTTTATTCACATACAGACAAAAAGGCACAATTCTACTAAATATTTCAACAACAACAACAACAAAAAAAAAATACAGCTGTCTTCAACTAGTTTTATAAATACTTCCAAAAGGGAAGGTGGGGATGGGGAAGAGAAATAAATACAGGATTGGGCCATGTAATATAAAATAGTAATCTCTACATATACTTTAATTTCTGATTTTTCTCTTCATGCACCTTTTTTTTTTTGTAAATTTTAGCTGAATGGACACCAAGCTAGGCACATAGTGAAAAATTTTCTGTACAAGGTTACAAATGTAATGACAGATTTGTCCATTTTAAAATAAGTTTTGTACATGACATATATAACCCTTCATTTAGATTTTTGTTTGTTTATAACCTAACAAATGACATTCCAGGCAACTTTACAAAAGTTTAACTAGCCTACATTTTGACGTAATACACTGATCATAATGAAAGATATTTCTTGGTCAGTATGCACGAAGAAAGGAAAAGCTGAAGGGAAGGATAGGGCATCATTAAATGGTTCTATACCAACAGAATGCATGAAGGGTGATTTGGGTTAGTCAATGCTATGCTTGGGAATTCTTCCTACACAGAGTACCAGGCATGGCATGAAACTAACTTGCACAGCTTATCATACTGCTATAAAATCGTGCTCTATACCATTTTGCAGTTTGGGGCAGGAATTTTTTTTTTTAAAGCATGGGGTAGCTTTTTCTGGTTTTTCTTTTTCTTTCCTTTTTTTCCTTTTTTTTTTTGTTTTTTTGTTTTTTTTGTTTTTTAAGTTTTTTGGTTAAGCATAACTTGGGAACATTTGAAAGCTTTGCAACCTAAATATGGGGAATAAAACAGATAAGGCATATTTCTGCACAAAACTAGCATTCATAATAGTGCAAATGAATCTGGTACCTCTTAAAATGGTGAGAGGTCATTACTAGCATCAAATTTAGGTTTTCTTTCTATGGCTTTTCAAATTATCCCTCTATATATTCAGCCTTCACCCAGAGATGTTGCTGTAGTCAAAAGTTAAGTCAACTATAGAATCTTCCTTCTCCTTTTTCCAGGAAAGGGTTTATGTTCATATGCAAAAGAAAACAACCTGCTTTAAGTCACCCTAAGAGTGAATAGAAAATTCCAATTCACCAAAATCCTTTGATATCTGCAACAACATGCTTATCAATACATGTTTGTCAAAAGGAAGCTTCTCCCACCCCCACCCTAACCCCCTGCATTTCAAGAACAATTCAAGTCAAACTAAATTTAAGTCATCCTGCTCCCCTTCCCCAATTATCTATTAAAATACACTTGGAAAGTTAAGACAGTATGAAAATGTAACACAATGGGGATGCATTTGATAACTTGCATAGCAAGATGTAATTCAATATGCCTTTTTTGTTGACAACCATCTGGAAGACTTAGAAGTTAACTGCAGAATTCAATCATCATTCATTTAAAATATCAGAGTTTTGCATCCTGCCCAATGGAGGCAGATGTGTATATGAATTAGAAATGTGAATACTGAGATTGATATACTTAGGAGTAGTCGTGGGGTGAGTGGCTGGGATTGGGGGTGGGAGGGAAGAGCAGGATTGTTCCAAGTACCCATCATTTCTAAGCCTTGTTGCTATTTAAACTTTCCTTCTCCGAATTTGACTTACAAGTACATTGAATTCCAAAGAAAATTTACATGACCCTAACACTACCCACTGTCTTGTTACATATGCACTGTACTGAGTGCAAAAAGAAAACATTACTCAAATGAAATGCTAAATTTATTATTATTGCTGATAATTTACTTACTAGTTATTGCCATTTGCAATTACAAAGTCCAACTTATGAATTAGTATCAGCTCTTGTCAGCTACAAAATCTATTCCAGGATAGGATGCAGTCTTTCCTGCATAGGTCTGAATGAAGAGCTAACTGCAACTTATTGCCTTTTTATTTTTTTTTTGTTTTCAAAAATATAGATATGTATATTTAACCTATTGAGCTAGGTCCTTTATTATTATTTTCAAAGGAATCCTTTAGTGTTGGAAGCCTGGATTCCCCAACACATATCATTAGTGCAAACCTGACTGCCAGGCCTTTTAGAGTTCACCACTCCTGCCAGATTTTCAGTACAGTCCTGCAGGAAGCTAGACTTCCATGTGACTTCCAACCTAGCTTGGGGAAATAATCGTGGGGAAGGTGGAATGTCAGGAGGACAATGAAAAAAACTTGGACCCCAAGTACCCTAACACTATAAAACTATCCTCGTGGATTTATTCTCCAAATCAGGATAGTCTCAGAATTTTCAATCCATAACCCAATCAAAGGCTGAAGGCAGCAATGCTCTTTTCCATCACCATGTGACAGCAATTCTGCCCTGCTCCTTCAGATTCCTCCAGTGACAGCCTATGTTCAAATACATTCTTCCCCACCCAGTTATAGTTATCCATAAACTCCCCTAGAGTTACAGAAGGTTCAGAGCTGTTGGGTCCTATAACGTGACCAAGAGGCTTGTAGGCCAAACTATAAATATGACTTCAAGAGCTACCATAATCCAAGAAAAGTAGCTTAATGGGTTACTATGTGGTGCATGACAGTTTTTCAAGGGCTATGTTTTGATTTTGTACACATAGGAAATCAAGAGTTTGTGCTTTGGGCAAAACGGGGAGGGCAATCACACTTTGCCAGTGCCTATTTGCTAACTGGGAACACTGAAAACTTTGCCCTTTTCTAAAGTATTTCATTCTTGTTTTAGTGTTTGACTCAAGGTTCCATCTGTAGCAGTGTCTCAGATGAAACCTACTCTTGTGTTTCCTCAACAGAGTTGGAAATAAAGAACATTTAAACTTCTTACAACAATGAGTTATAAATGACTTTGAAGGGAAAAAAAAAACCAAACCTGTTGTCCCAAGTGCAAGTAAACATGTTTATACAGCTCAGGAATAACTGGACATCAGCTTGTTGATCCAGTGAGAACTCCCCTCTCCCACACAAACCAACAACCCTTTGGGTGTCAGCAGGTGGTGGTGACTCTACCGACCCTGTTGTCCCCCTGTGTATCCTCCTGCTGTTGCCCCATCAGGAAGCTAAGATACTTCTCCTGATAATGTCCGTCCTCCTGGTGATAGTGCCATTGGCGCTAAGCCTCGGCTGTCTACATTTCTTTTCAGATGCCTCACTCTCTGAGTCGCTCATCTCCACATCAGGGATGTACCCATCATTCTCACTGTCTATCTTTAGTTTGCTTTTTGCCCTTTCCTTGGGTGAAGCTCTGCCCATACCCAAGTAGGAGTAGTTGGAGTGCTGGCGGCAGGCATCTTCTGCATCCTCTCCCTGCTGCTGCTTCTCTCCCTTCTTTGGAATTCGGAATCCCCCCCAGTTCTTCACTGGGCTAGCAGGTGTGGTAGGCACTTTGACTGTGGTCCGGTTACAGTTTATTTTGACCAGAGACCCATTGCATTTAGGCACTAAATCTTTCCTTGTGCCCGGTGCTGACTGCCCCATCCCAGTGGGATTCGCAGCCCTTTTGTTTTCTGATTGCCTCTGAGACAGGTCAGTGGGTCTCAGAGGCTTGTGATTCTGTTTTGAGTGTTTTAGGTCTCCCTTGATGAAATCACACTGAGAACGATTGTCTCTTCTCTTCTGGTGGTCTGACAGTACCACACCATTCTTCTGTTGTGCTGATATAACATGTGCTTCTGCAAAGGTCTTTTCAAAATCCAAAAAAGTCTCTGGAATATCCATCCCTTCCCTTCTACTTGAGAGGTCTGACTCCTTTAGCAAGGATTTGCCTTCACCCTCAGGGTCACTTGGCAGCTGCTCCCGCTTATGAGATTTTTTCAGGGAGTGGGCCAAAGAGGTGCCCATTTGCTTCCTGAAGAAAGCAGAATGCCACTTTAGGTCCTCTATCTTGGGTGCACCAGGACCCACTGAAGGACTATTAAATAAAAGCATATTTTCCAATGAGGAGGAGGAGCAAGAGGAAGAAGGCACACCTAAAACCAAGAAACCACACAAAAGATCAAATCAGAAGGCAGTTCAAAAGAATGAAATCCCAGACTTAGCAACAAATGCCTCTTCTACCCACTTTTGTCAAGCAGACAAAAAGCAACCAACTATTTTTTCAAGTTAAGAAAATGCATTTTAATAGCAAAAGAGTGAAGTGGACCTACCTTCAGAAGCTCCTCAAGTTCAATTTGCATAAAAGCATCGCTCTACCACATTTCTATAATAGCTGCAATTCAGACAAGCCTGCATGAAACCACTACCTTCTTGAGGGATAAACACCTTCATTTTGTCCATCACACATAACGGTAATTTAACTTGATTTTGCAAGGTTGAGGAGTGTCTTTTTAAACATTCATAGTCAATCTTCACAATAGACTTTGAAGATGCATTCAATCCTAAATGCCACGATCAGAGGATTCAGCTTTGCATCAACCTTGTGGGCTCTGACACAAAACTATTTTCATGCACCCATTCTTCTATGGCATGTGAACAAATAGGAAAGGGGGGCAAGCAGTACAGAGCAGAACAGAACTAATCACAGAGTCTTCAATAGAGTCAATAATGTTCGACTGCCCCCCATGCATCCTTCTGTACCCCCATCAGAAGGCTAAGACACTTCTGATAATGTCTGTCCTTCTGGTGATACTGCCATTGGCATTAAGCATCTGCTATCTACATTCTTTTTGACATGCTGCACTCTGAGTAGCTCATCTCCATATCCAATATTTACCTGTAATTCTCAGTGTCTTTAGACACAGACATCTATGTTGTAAATACTGCCTTACTCAGTGGAGAAGCTAGTTTGTTCAAGATTAGCAGACTGTCTGATTCTGTAGTTATGACCACCAAACTGACAGTGTTTTGTAAGAGCTTCTCGTTTTGGAAATGTCCATTTTCTCCCAAGATCAAATCTTAATGATAAGTAAATTATTACTCTACAACCAATGAATTGAACTCTGCCAAATATTGTGTTTCCTTAACTCAACCATCTAGGAAAAGGATTCTGAAAGGTAAGAGAAAAAAATGTTATCTTCTTAAATTAGATGTTCTACCTACCCTCTCATTTAGAAAAAGTAATGATCTAGGTTGGGGGGAATCTTTGATTTCACTGGTACAACAAACTGCTCCTTAGGAAATGCCCTCTAATAATGCAATGCAAATCGACACCTGCTCTAGTCTTCAGGGGTTGTCTAGGATATGAAGACATCCAGTGACTTGATCAGGGTAACACAGAATGCAAGTGTTCCTGATTAGCTGGCTCGTTCTAGGTACTATGTTATACAGCCTCTTGATCTACTAACTTTGTTAATTAAACTTTTGTTTACTTTGAAGGTTGATGCCAACTAAATTTCCTCTCCCATTCAACAGACTGATTCTGCCTATCCTCAAAACAGTTCAAGCTTTCATCAGGCTCCCTGAGTGAAGCCGGAGTCCCTGAACATCTGCTTTGGGTTTTTTCCACTAAGATATGAGGGTTTTTTTAAACCTTTTAAAAATTTTTTTTGATCTCTGTGTTTCAGTTTAATTGATTTTCTTTGGGATTCTATATGAATTTTAAGACATTTTTAAAATTTTGGGGGGTGGGGCAATGACAGTTAAGTGACTTGCCCAAGGTCACACAACTAGTAAGTGTCAAGTGTCTGGGGCCAGATTTGAACTCAGGTCCTCCTGAATCCAGGGCCAGTGCTTTATCCACTGCACCACCCAGCTGCCCCCACAATTTTAAAACATTTTAAGAAGAGTTCTGTAAAAAAAAGAAGAAGAAGAAAGAAGAAGAAGAGTTCTGCAGGCTTTGCAAAATTGTCAAAGGGATCCATCACACACAAAAAGGTTAAGAATCTCTGCACTGAGAAGTTCTGGTTCTTTATTTCCTCGTAAGCCTGGGCACATCTTTTGTCTTCCTTTGATTACATATATTTAGGTGTTAGCAAGAAAAAACATAAAAGACTGAAGATATGAAAGTAAAATGGAAAAAAAAAAGTCCCCAGAAGCATTTGCACTTCACTCTCTGTGGTATCCTAGAGGTAGAGGTAACCCATTTTTCAAACATAACCAGCATGAATTTCTACTTCAGAGTAAAGTAGACATTTGTTTTCCTCTTCTTCGATACATAATATATTGAAGCACTCCTGAATATAGACAACTACATTACTAGACTGTTTGAAAACATGTGCTAACCCACTTATAAGCCTCCCTTGCCCTGTTAATAACCCAAGCTATGAAATGTGAAAAGTTGCCTACAATAGCCATGAAAAATGATTCTTCAGTGAAATCAGATGAAAACGTATTTTACAAGTGTTTTTTATAGGCAATCACTCATTCTTTAACAACTTAGCAGTAGTGACAAAAAGCCCTCTACAAATACAAATGCTGAGGTACAACTGGTATTAATGATACCAAGCAGCAGCAGCTAAACATCTGCTGGAGTAAAAGCAGTTTTCTCTAAATTATACTCTTATGTGTAGGTTATTTACATACGCATAAAAGAGTGAAATGTAAAATAAAATTATATTATTTCAATAAAACCTACTCTACCTTTGGAAACTTTTGCTTTATTATCAACAAACTACCTTAGATTTCCAACCCATATTCCTTTTAGCTTCAACCAAAACCTGACTATCCTGGGAATACCACATCCCTTGCAACTTATTCCACCTGAGGCCTTGCATCTTTTTCCCAACTCACAGCCAAGAAAAGGGATTGGCAGATTTCTTGCTCTCTAATGGTACTCCAATGTCATTCTTCTACCAATAACCAACATTTGATACTCTTGAATTATATATAATTCCTGTTATGATCCCATTCCCCATCCTGGTTGCTATTACCTACCAACATTCAGTGTTTTGTGTCTTTAATTCCTACTTTGTAGTCTTCCTCTCTATCCTTTCCCTGTCAACATTCAATGGATTTCAGTCTTCCTGTTAACAACTCCTCTAAGAACCTGACCACATAATTCCTTTACCTTTTTAATTCCAACAACCTCTCCATACTACTAGCATGAGGATACTTTAGACCCCAACTTATTTGAAGACTATACTACCTCAAAGATCCAGAACTTTGGAATTCCACTTTGTCCACTTTGACCACAGTGTCCAATCTGTGCACTTGATGGTTTCTAATTCACAACAAACCTAGTCTTTGTTCTAACAGTGACTTCTAGCACCCTTGTCTCATCTCTCTTCTCCCAGGGCATCTCTCCCAACTCTAGCCTTACTTACCTCCACACCCAACACTGAACCCAATGTTGCATTTGCTATTATCCTAGGATCTTTTGTCCCCTTAATAAGCCAAACCATTCCCAATCTGTGAATTCTCATCCTTCATCTGCTATAATTTCACTAAAGACTCTCCTCCTCTTAAAACTCTTCACTAACATTACCCATCTCTTCTCCTTTCCTCTGGTCACAAGATATATCCATACTCAGGCTCATCCCTTTCCTTCCTGCCTCCTCCTGACTCTTGCTCCCAAATTTTACAATAAGGTACTGTAACCATCCCATAAAAGAAAATGAAAAAATTCAGACTTCTTCTAGTACGAAGGGAGAGCCAAAACACTTTATACAGATTTTTCAGATCGAAGGGATGTTGCATGTCTGGCCCCCATGATGTAGAAGGGATATACCCCTAAGATAATCTTCCTTGGGCATAGATCTGATCATGACACTTTTTTTTTTTTCAGAAATCTTTAGTGGCTCTTTACTGCCAAGTCACCAAAGTTCAAATATCTTTGCTTACTGTTCAAGGCCTTTTGAGTTTTCCTGCCTCTATGATTTTGTTCATGCTATTCCCTATGCCTGAAATATTCCCTCTCCCTTTTTTACATGCTAATTCCTACTCATGCTTTAAAGCTGAATTCAAATACCTTACAACTCCCCCACCCTCTTCTTCCCATCATTACCAGTCTTCTTGCATGAGACGTCACTTTGTTTTCCAACTCTCTAAAGTGATCATCATGAAATATTATGTATTACAATTATCTCTGTCTTATCACCTACTAGAAGGCAAGGACAATATCTTATCTGAACATACCTTTCCCACAGAACCTGTCACAATACACTGTATACAGCAATGGTCCAATGTTTGTTGAACTGGATCATAAGGTTATACAGCAATACAGACCCCTTTTAATATAAGCTACCCTAGTTAAAGAAATGTCATTGTAAGTTTTACAGCTAAAGTGCACACTTTGTTAACATTAACACTAACCAGAAATTCTACAAAGTGTTAATTCTTGGGAAGAAAAGTTAAAATTTGCTATTAAATTAATGCTACTGAATGCCAGTACTTTGAGGGTATAGATGATAACACTATTAGCCCAATTAATAAACCGTCTCTTTTCCCCCAGGGGAATAGGGTAGAAGAGAAATACTTAAATTACCATTAGTCGAATTTTGCTATACTCACTCAATGTTGGCATTAGTCACAGTTTAGCCTTCAGGGTTTAGATTTTGTTTTTTGGGGTTTTGGGGGTTTTTTTTTGGGGGGGAGGACTGGGCAATGGGGGTTAAGTGACTTGCCCAGGGTCACACAGCTAGTAAGTGTCAAGTGTCTGAGGTCACATTTGAACTCAGGTCCTCCTGAATCCAGGGTCGGTGCTCTATCCACTGTGCCACCTAGCTGCCCCTAGCCTTCAGTTTTAAAATGTGTCGATAACATGGCCATGTGTTATAGCCCAGGTCTACCCAGTTGAGCCACGTAACAGAGAACTGGTGGGAATCATTCAAATAAATGCATATGTAAAATTACCCCTAACTTGTTATAAGCAGAATGAACAAAAGAAGAGAAATAAAATAGGGGTTCTTAACTCTTTTCATGTCAGGGATCCCTTTGACAGTCTAGTGAAATCTACGGACCCCTTCTCACAATGGTTTCAAATACATAAAACACATAGGATTACAAAGGAACCGAATTATGTTGAAATAAAGATAGAATTTTTGTGTCCCCCTGAAATCTGGGTAAGAACACAAAAAAATTATATTAACTCCATCCAGTGAAGATTAAGACCCCAAAGATTACAATTTTTAAATTTTGTCAATTTTCTATCAAGTTTGGTCACCCTCACATTACCTTAAATACACAAAGTCCTAGTTCTTCAGATTCTTACCATAGGCTAGAGCAAACCCAATGAAAGGGACATTTACTATTGTCCAGACTTCTGGACTGATAAGGGCTTTCATACATACCTGAAACTCTTTCTTGTTCCAAAAGCTTAGTGTAAAGATTGAATATCTGCTCTTGGACCTTGCACACAGATCGTTTTATCTTTTCCCTGCGAGTCACCATGTATGTAAGATTTCGAACCTAGAATGCAGACAGAACAAAGACTATCAGTAACACTTTACTGCAATAGTAACAAGTATTGAGCCTTTTTTTTTTTAAGTGGAGAGAGAGGCAAGAACAAAGGGGTGATACTAAAGGTTTTAAATTTTTAAAAGGCACTCTAATCACTCTTGAAAAAGCCCTCCTGGGCTGCTGGCACCGATTCCCCTCTCATTTCTCTCAGTTCAGGCAGCAGGAACACTGCTGGGGAGAGGAGCTAGACGGAGGAAAGGGCACTTAGAGAACTAAGGAATGTGTGTCCCGCTTCCTACCATCCCCCATCCTTACCTACCACCACATTCCAAGACTTTGGATACAGGATAATAGAATCTCCAGGAGGTCAGTACATTTGGACTGCCCTCCAATTGCCAAAGGACTTTCCTTTTTCTCTGTCCTGCCATCTCAATTTTCTGAGCTCTATAAAAGTTCTGAAGCTAAAATTCCAGCACTGATACATGTCATGCCTCTACTTAGCCAACACTTCCTGACTTGACAATATTCAGATAGTTATTGGATTAGGGGAGGCTGAGAAGGAACCGGCAAACAAGATGCCCCTGTGTGATGCCTGTTGGATTCCTAATTAAATGCCCAGGAATCTAAGCAATGCTCCCAACTAAGAAGCTTAGAGGTGTGAGACTGCTGGTGTGTTTGTAGTGAGTGTTGAACATCCACTCTTGGTGAGAACACATGGGGATCTTACCTCCAGCTTTGCCAGCCATTTGCCACACAAGACAGTCCAGCTCTGTGTGTCCAAGCACTTCAACTTGGGCAATGAAGGACATAATGCTGTCTTGTTCCCCTCCTGGTTTCTTTGTAAGCCACTGAGAAGCACATCAAAGTGCCAAGAGTCTTATTAGGAGAAGCCCCACATAGAGTTGCTGGGCTCTGTAGTTCAATCACAAATCAATTATGATATATAGGTTTGCCACCTACCAGTGTCTGATGCCAAATTCCAAATCACTGAACTTTCTTACCCTCACAGCACTGTGAGCCCTTGGACTACTCCCCAAACTTTTTAAATCCCTGGCTCCAGTTGTCCTTTAGAGCTACGACTGGAAAAGGAGTAGACCTTATACAAGGCTAGTGACAGACACCTTGTGACTGGGGAAACTGATTCTTTTTGAAACTATTCCATGTTTAACAGATTTACTCCCTAAATTCTGCGAGCAACTGGAATATAGGCACTGACATTTAACCTTTCAGGGAGGAAAGTCTCAAAGGTATTCCTCCGTTGGAATCTCTAGCACAAGCTCAACCCTGTTAATAAACTTTTACTATCCCAGTGGGTACAAGACACAAGGACATCATGTGCTCTATCTTCTTATTACTTTTTACTCGTGTCCCTACAAGGCTTTTCATCTGACTTTGGAAACCACTTCTTTATATGCCTTGCCTTAAGTGGTAAGAGTAACTCAAAGGTTACAGATCTTGCCATTTGGTCTTATTGATGCCAATGTAACCTGCATGAAAATGTTGATCTGGGACTCTGTGACGTGTAGGCGCATCTTCTAAAGTTCATCTAAAATTCTAATGTTGAATCATTATGCCATGGCCCATGAACAATCATCAGATCTGTCTGCCCCTTTATTATTCTACCTGTAATTCTCTGAACCTGAGCCAAGGAATTCTTACTTTCAAGATCGCGTGAGTGGGTCATTAAAGGAGATGGCTGTTTTTCATGTTTCAGTCACAGTATGATTTCCTTATCCACAGCAAATAACCTTCTCAGTGACTGTTAGGATCTTAAAAAACATAATAAATAAATAATAACTTTCTTTATAACCCTGTGTCTTGAGTTACTTTTAGGGAATTCTCTTAATTAAATATACAGATATATGTACATGCATATATGTGTATATATCTGCATATATACACATATATCTTTTGTGAGAATATGCATGTGTATATATATATATATAATGTATATATGTATGTATCTATATAAATAGCAAGAATCAGTCTCAACAGTAATGAATGTTAAATCACTTAAGTATATCTAGCCTTGACCCAAGGTGTGCTGCTCCTTCTGTCACAACTATAATTCTAGCTAAAGCTAATAATTTAAAGTTCTTTATTTTTAAGATCCCAATAAATATTAAGGGTCTCAGAAGGCAAATGTAAGAGGCTTATAAGGCCTGTGAAAGTATGTGTGAAATTTGGGAATGAAGCTGAAGAAGTAGTAGAAGCCACAGCCTTTTGAGGAGAAACCTAAATGCAAATGAGATCAGAAGACACCTTTGCCTAAGAGGATATGGAGACCAGTTCACTGACTTCTGAGGCGCTGTAATGGTTATCACATTTAGATCCCGTGTGTAGTGAGTGAGACCCTCTGTTCCTTGAAATTATCATTGAAAACGGTAGATCTGGAGAATGCAGATGACCAGAATTCTCTTTCCCAGAATTTTTCATTTTTGTTCATTTCCAATATCCAGCACCTTTTTCTCCCCTTCGCCAAATGAGAAGACCACAGTTGCTAAATTGGAAGTTGCTATAGATCTTCCCTCTCTTTTCTTCCCAAGTTTGCCCTGTGAAAAGCCAGACTGAAAAAAGTAGTCAGAAGGAGAAGAGAAAGGCCTAGGTAATTTTCAAGAGTAACAACCAGCCTCTGAATGAGTTTAATGTGTCTCAACCTAACATTTGCCCTAAGCTTTACTACCATAATCCATCAAAATCTTCAGAAACTCAGCAAGAACATTCTTTATATTCCCAAACATAAGTTGCACTCTCACATCTGCTCTGTCCTATCTGGAATTTCCTCTCTTCTCCTCACTGCTCACTCCTCTTCATCCTTTAAACCTCGATTCAAATACTACCTCCTCCAGGAAGCTTCTCCAACCAGTAATAACTTTACCCTTTAGATGTTACATAAACTTCATTTTGTAACTCGAATGCTCTCATTGTGTGCTTCATAATTATCTGTGTGATGTAGTACTGCTGTGTTCATATCCTGTCCCTCTTCTAAACTATAAACTTCTTGTGGCAGAAATCATGTCCTGATAGCAACTTTTTCTCTCTTTCCCCACCTTGAGTGGTGCTATCTATGCACAGGATAGGAAATTACATGTTTGTTTATGTTGTTGTGGAGGGAGTCTTAGCTTTTTTCCTTCCACAGGACCACTTGTTATGGCCAGTCAGCATTTACCCTATTCCGAGCTGTGCTGAATGTCAGGCTGCATTCTTTCCTGCTTAAAGCATCTCTTGCTCTTCTCTACTTCCCCTAATTCTCTCCCTGACCTAGTCATCTTTTCCTCCCTCCCTCTACTGTACCCACAACCCCCTCCCATCTCTCTCTTTGTCCTCATATACGAATGTCATCGATAAACAGGAATGGAGAACAGTTTGTAGAAAGGAGCATGCTCTTCTGTTCCACTCCATCATAAAGGTAAGACTCTCATGGAGCTCAACTAACAACTCTGGAGAAGAGCACCTGCTTGCCACGCTATTGACAACCCTGGAAACCAACAGTTCAAGTGTTGGGTGAGTCTGACGTGAAAGCATCACAGTACCTGTCCCAACATAAACTTGGCGAACAAGTTTTCTGTGTCTGTAGACATTACACCTGGGAAAAAGAGGTCTATGGGTCTATGGGCAGGAAATAAGAATTATCAAAAGGTGAAATAGCATCTTTGGCATCTAATAGATCCAAAGAAAGTACCTATTCTGATGCTCACTCACCACTTACTGTGTGAAAACATAAAACATGTCTTCCTACTTGATGTATAAGCCTAATATTTATGTATCCTGAAAAAATTAGACCATTCTATAGGTCATTGCTATCATGAAACATACTAGCCCAGCAGTAGCAAACAGGCATCCATGTTGCTACATAATGTGTATCTGTGAACTAGGCAGGAAAGAACAATCACAAAATGAATCATGGTCCTCTTTATATATTTGTGTTGTGAAGGGTAATCATTTGTCATGTTAATCAATACCCTATGCTTCAGTTGCAGCTCTCCATTGGCAAAGTATTTGTCTGAGCTGGAATATATGCTGTAAAATGCTATGTGTGACATTCAAATAAACCCAGGAAATGTTAACATTTTCATTTAGTTGTGATCACTATTAAACAGAGAGCATCTAACTTAAAAAAAAAAAAAGAGATTTACCCTGACAATACTCCTGACTTATGAATTATTCTAATTTGTTCCTGTCTTTAACCAGACAGATCTACTATTTATAATAACCAAGGACATATGTGACTTTGGTTGTTAGTGCTTGATTTTCAGATTCTGAAAAACCTCCATTCTAATTTGTCCTAGTACTGATTTTTGAAAATCCTGTTCTTTCATTCTGATTGATTGATGTAAAACTGTCACCCTAAAATCCCTAAAATCTCTTAGGATCTTTAATCTAGTAAACATGTAAACCACCAAAAAATAAAGATGAGCTCTAATCTCATTGTAGTCCTTATTTGTTGGTTATCCTTGGTGTCATTCCACTTTAACAAGTAAAAATGAAGACTCCAAAAGATGGTGTTTAGAATTTAATTGTATATGAATGTTAACCTGCTGAATAACTCAGGAACAGGAAAAAGTCAATACACCACAAGCATTTTCTGTAATTTTATTTTGTGGTGATTGTAAGACAAATACAAGCCAAACATTAGAGTTCTCACCTCCTTCTCCTCCCAAGGACTAGCTGACACAGTGAATGGCTCATGTTCCCAATTTACAGCATGTGTGGTACTGGTCTGGTGGCTTACCATCCAGGTTCCCATTTCTTATGCTAATATCCCTTCCTTATCTCTTGAGAACATGCCAGAAAGGCATGCCTGTTGCTCGAGAGGGCCAGGGCCTTCTCTCCACCTGCTCCCAGGGGGTACAGGTGAGTTCTGATGCTGTACAAACACTTGCTTCCTTTTCCCCTCCACTGGCCTAGGGGTCACCTGTGCTGACTCAGAGGCCATAAGTGACAGGTGCATCCAAGCAGACAGGAATTGTTCTCATCCTCAGAGACTCACTGGTGAACCCCCACGCAGGGTCATCACTGATGTCACAGTGATTCCCTAACAAGTCAAAGCTATCTTGAGACCAGAATCTCACTCTGGGGGCTCACTGGCTCTACAATTCCTTCTCATTCTTTGGTCATCTTTGTTTTTTCCTCAAAGCACAGTCCTTTCCAGTGCCTGACTCTCCCAAGTACCCCCAGTCACTCCTGAACAGCAAGAGATAAACTGTTCTGAGACAAGCATTAATGATGTGGGGTTACTCAGTCCCTTTCAGTTGAGGCTGCTTTAGACCATGCAATCTGCTCAGTCTGGCTATTTGGTGTATTCATGGACTTACTGCTACTGGGGTTCAGAGAGAGTTTCCTCAATTAGAGCACCTCTCTAAGAACCTAAGGGAACCAGCAGGGAGACAGAAAGCCTGGGGAGAAGAGAGCCTACCGTCATGATTCTTCACAGCATGGAGGGAGGGCTAGGCCATTACTAAGACTCTGACGGCAGCAAAGGCAAGGGCATATCCCAAAGGTGCCCTCTGCTCTAGGAGGGGAGATCATGGCGGGTGAGAGGCTAGCTGCTATGTGTTGCATTCAAACATCCACGCATGCAGTGTGCGAATCCTGTTTATAATGACACTAAGCATTAAGGGGGTTCCTTAGCACTGACACTCGACTCCTCCCAAGCCTGTGGGCTACTATTCTCTTCTCTCCTCTAAAGACTCAAGGGTGACTTAGCACCTCACTACCAGGGATGTCTTCTCTACACTCTCTGCCCTCCTTCCTTCCTCCCCCCAGCAGCCAAGAAGTGGAGTTGGTCACAACATGGGAAAGAACATATGCATGCCCTTTCACAGCTCCAAGGCTGTGTCCAGACATACTCCCCTAGGCTGAACAAGTGGCTAGTTTTTTTCCTAACCTTGCTCCTAATCAGTTAACTCCACCCTGGGTCTCCAACTTAAACTGTAAACAACTCTTGAAAAAAAGCTCTGAGCAAGACCCCTGGATCTTTCCTCTGGGGCTCAGTTTCATTTCTCTGAAAGAGGAAAGAAAAGTCACCCCCCTCCTCCCCAATAGATCTTGCAGAGGGAGAAAAAAAGATTTAAGTGGAGAACGTTTAGGAAAGATTTCAAGAGATGCAGAGGCTACTATTCTCCCTCTATGGCAATCTTGAAAACAAATACAGAGTTTACCAGCTCATAATTTGTTTTAACCAACCAAAACCCCCTGCTGCAAAATGGATGCAGGTGTGAAAAGAAATGAAACTAGCTTGCTCTCTTTGCAAGGGGACAACTCTTTGCAAGTCGTCTTCACTAGGTCATTCATTATAAGGTGTCAGTGTCAATTATTACCCTCTCCAAGTCTTGCCGGAGGTGAGTGAAAAGCTGTAGCCTCCTAAACAAGACGTCCTGCTCCCGTTTCGCTAGATTGTCCTCTTCGTCCTTCTTTGGGGTGATGAGGGGCTTGTTGAAGTTCACCTTCCTCTTTAACTTCCAGTACTGGTACAGGAAGTCTACCACCTCCTCTGGCAGCCGAACAGCCCTGGCGACATCCAGCAGGTTGACGAAGGTATAGAATTCATCCTCCAGCTGCTGCAGCTTCTGCTTCCGGACGCTCACCCGATGGGCCTCGGCCTGGTTCTGCTCAAGGCTGTCAAAAGGCTCAAGGTGACCCAAGGGGGAGCTGGCCTGGGCCCCATTCTCTGGAGGGGCGCTCTCACTGAGATTCTCCTCCTCTGACTTCTTGCTGGAGCTGTGCTTTGGACAGTATGACTTGAACTTGACTTCATCATTCTCTGCCAAGATGGTCTTCATCTCTAAGCCTCGGTCAAAAGCACAGGTCACATGGAAGGCGGTTCGGCAATTCTTCACAGAGCACTAGGCAGGAAAGGAAGGAAGCAGGCGAAACCAAAATATTATTGAATGAGCACTTCCTGGCTACCCAGAGCATGCTGGGCACTGCAGAGAACACCTGATTAGCTATGCCTCACTTTACACAACATCTTCCTAGGAAGCTGGATGTAAAGGAAATCTGGGGAAACTAAATGTCCCCATAAATAAAGTAAGAGGGCTTGCTGTGTAAAAGGAACCCTAACTTGAATACTTTTTTTTCTTCTGGGGGGGGTGGGTGGGCAGAATGAGGGTTAAGTGACTTGCCCAGGGTCACATAGCTATTAAGTGTCAAGTATCTGAGGCCTGATTTGAACTCAGCTTCTCCTGAATCTAGGGCTGGTGCTTTATCCACTATGCCACCTAGCTGCCCCCAACTTAAATACTTTTTAAAGACAAGAGCCCATTTATTAGGAAAATCTTCATATTCATGCTTTTGTATATGGGCTTTCCTTAAATCAGGGTCCTATGTTTAGGACAGGACCTCCAGAAACTGACATGAACATAAATCTAGATGGTCCAATTAATAATAATAATAATAATAATGACAACGAGAGTTAACATTTATATAGTGTCTACTATGTGCCAGGCACCATGCTAACTACTTTTACAAATATTATCTCATTTGACTCTCACAACAACCCTGGGAGGTAGGTGCTATTCCCCATCTTACAGATGAAGAAATCGAGGTTAGGTGACTTGTCCAGGGTCACAGCTAATAGGGGTCTGAGGCCAGACTGGAACTCAGGTCTTCCTGATTTAGGCTACCTAGCTTAACCCACAGACAGCACATTGGTATATTTTTTCAGGGTGGTATTGTTCTGGTTTTAGATATGTGTATGCTAATGAATATTCCCTCGGGAAAGGACAAGTTCTTGTTAGGGGTCCAAAGGGAACAAGAAGCTTCATCCCTATTCCTAATTCGGGCAGGCTTCCTGTAAATTAGTAGAGTCTAAAGCTGGTGGCACTCAAGACATCCTTGCAAAAGAAAAAAAAGCAGAAAAAGGGTTGTGTCAGCAGCTAGGAAATGAGATCAAGGGGATTATGGGAGAAAGACTGTCTCTATAGCAAGTAATAAAAATAACTGATATTAATATAGAGCTTTGGAAACCTGCAAAACACTTTTTTCTATACATTGTCCCACCTGATAAAAACAATTCTATGATGTAAGTGCCATTTTGCAAATAAGGAAAATTGAGTTCTCAGAAAGATGATGAGACTCGGCCAGGATCATACCAGCTGGTAAGGCAGGGAATCAAACTTGGATATTCCAGACTCTAAAGAAATGTGAGGAGATGACTGTAGATAAGGGGCATAATGGCAAATGTCCTTAACTCCTGGACCAAGGAGAGGAAAGCATTGAGAATGCTTCTAAGAGGCCAATGGAGGACTTTGGGCATGAGGGTAACACGTCAGAAAGACCTAGCCATGAAGACTGTTTTAGCAGCAGCATTCTGAACTAGATGCTTTGAAGCAACACACCTCCTCCAAGTGGCATTGCTGAGAATTCACTGGCTATCAATGACAGTGAGGTCAACCCTCTGGCTCTGCATGATCAAGCTGTGCTTTAGCTTTCCTGCTGAAACTAAAAAAACAAGAACACCCTCCTCCAGCTTCTCTTCCTCCCCCCACCTTGGTTTCTTAATCAGGCCTCCAACCGAGTGCTTTTTGGTATAGGCAATAATCAAGAAGAGAAACAATTAGTAGAAGAGAAATGATTAGTTTCTTCCCAGTCCAATCCCGATGGAGAGAAAATCCCTGCTACTCAATAAAGAGAAAAATCCCTCGAAGGAGATTCCTTGTGGTGACTGTAACTGGTCCCTTAAAAGCAATACTGTATTATGTGAGGCCACGTTATCCCTAGAGCTTGCCAGGGCTATGGGGAAAAGAACCGGATCCAATGGCCCTGGGCCAGAAGAAAGCCTTAATTAAACTCATTCACAGATCCTGAATTGCATCATCGCACACCGCAGTGCTTAGGATTGGGGACTTCCTCCAGCACCACCCCCACCACCCCTTCCTGGCTCCTGCCCCAACATTTTTTTTTTTTGCAGGGCAATGGGGGTTAAGTGACTTGCCCAGGGTCACACAGCTAGTAAGTGTCACGTGTCTGAGGCCGGATTTGAACTCAGGTACTCCTGAATCCAGGGTCGGTGTTTTATCCACTGCGCCACCTAGCTGCCCCCCCACCCCCGCCCCAACATTTTAATGTTTAGGAAATGATTCAAACCCAGTCATGATTCCTTAGGTGACTATAATGTTTCTTTCCTTTCCCCAGGAGAAAGGATGTAAAGGAATCCTTCCTTGGCTACCCCCCATTCACAGGGAGCTGAAACAGGTGTTCTAAAATAAATCTGTAACTTTCTCTACAAATAATGTCAGTTCCAAGAAAGGGGCTGAATCAACTTCAATGGAAGCATTCACACGCCTAGCCAAGCCAGCATCATTTAAAAAGTTAAAAAAAAAAAAAGTGCCCCTCCCCTGACTACTTAGGGTTCAGCCAAACAAAAAATAAAAGTGGAAACAAATGGATTTGGCATTTATCTATATCTGGTTTAAACTATGCAGCAAAGTGCTCAAACCTTCAAGAAAAATGAATTGCAACAGGATATTTATACAGGATTCTGTAAAGAAACCAAAGAGTTTTCCTTGGGGTTTTCCTGTTCAGGTTGACTCAGCATCCAGATGTCATCTAAATGTACAGCACAGCTTTTCCAGCTGCAAATGTTTCAGAGACAAATTTTTTTTTAATAAAATCAATCTAATGTGAAAGGATATGGAAATCCATCTCTACTCCTCCAAATTAATGTGCTCCCCGCCCTACCCTAACCCCAAGGAGGGAATAGGAAGGAAGGGAAAGAGAAGAGATCAACAGCAACAAACCGCCCCCCCCCCAAAAAAAGGCATCAGATCTTCTCTATTTAGAAGAGAAATCGTGAGGGGGAAAAAAATCACAAAACCATCTCCTCTAAGTTAAAGTTATGGACTAGTGAATGATTTGATGAGAGGTGGAGAAAAGAGCTCTCAGAAGGAAATCTCCTGATCTCCATAGAAAAGATCCCTTCTTTTCCTTGGTTTGTTTACTACTGTCTTCTCCCCCCCCTCCCATGCATAATTAAATACATGCTCACATACAGACATGCATATACAAAGATGTTCACATACATGCATGCATGCATACTTAACTACCATATAAACAGGGCGGATGACTTTAAATATGGCAAATGTCTAAAGGCCACTTCTGGACTTTGTCTCTTTTCTTCTCCCACACAGACCTAGATTATTGTCTAAGGTCACACTCAATGCTTCTTTCCTGAAGACTTGCACCATGGAATCTCGTAATTTTTTAAGGGGACCTCAGAGGCTCTCCCATCCAACCATACCTTACCAAATCCCTCTATGAGCCAACAAATGGATACCCAGTCTTGCATCCAAGACCTAGAGGGGCACAGAATATACTTCCTGAGTTAGCCCCATGAAACTTCTGGATGGTCCTAGTTGTTACAAAGTTTTTCCTTTTATTAAAGATAAATCTGCCTCTCTGAAATTTCCACCTGCTCCCACCTGCTCCTAGTTCTTCCCTCAAGGACCAAGCAAAGCAGGACTAAAAGCTCTCCATAGGCCAGCCCTTCAAATACTTGAAGCCAGCTTTCAAATCTCTTCCTCTCCCTCTCCCTACTACCTTCCCATCTCCAAGCTAAGTCTTCTGACTTCCTTCAACCAATCCTCAATATTATGTCTGCATCATCTGAAAAAAAATTAAGCCCCAATCAATGGAAAAGACTTGTTGACAGAAACTGTTTAAAACAAAACAAAGCAAAAGCGAATTTATTACATGGAATCACCTTTCTTAAAAATCTATAATCGGGGCAGCTAGGTGGTACAGTGGAAAAAGCACCAACCCTGGATTCAGGAAGACCTGAGTTCAAATGCAGCCTCAGACACTTACTAGGTGTGTGACCCTGGGCAAGTCACTTAACCCCAATTGCCTCACCCCCCCCCAAAAAAAATCTATAATCAAGTTGCATTTGTTTTTTGAGGCAAGGAGTCCATACTGTTCTTACAGCTTATTTATTTTCCCACTGTTAGAAGTTGGAATTACAGTGACAGAGAAATAATGACACTTTTGTCTTCATGAAATAAGAGCGGTCACCCTCTAAAAGTACTTTCTTCTTTTTTGTGTCAAAGACTCCTCATTTCAGCAGCGTTCATGGCACACCACCATCTAAGATAGCAATTTAAATTCTTAAGAACTGCATGAGGCACAGAGGCCCAACAATCTGCTTGCAGTCCCACAGCAAGCATCAGTGGTGAGATTTGAACCCAGGTCCTGCAAAGTCCCTATCAACTCCACTGTGCTATGCTGCTTCTCCTTCTATGATGCAACATTAAAACCAGTAGCTCTGTTTGTGGACAGCTACACCACCAGTCTTTCAAGATGACGAGTTTGATTCTATCTTTTTTGCAAAGGACCTGGGTTCAAACTCCAGCACTGCAAGACCTAATCATTTTTCATCTAAAGGAGTTTCCATTTCCTGATCTGTAAAATGAGGAGTCAGACAAGCTACTTTCTAAGATCTTTTCCAGATCGAAATCTAGGATCCTCCTAATTTACTCAAGCTTCAAACCAATCATTTATCTCCCACAATTAAATTAGCCACTGAGAAACCTTAAATGAATGGCTGATTCTTTTACCAAATAATTGATTATTAACCATGACAGGTTTCCTGGAAGGAATAATTACTGGTAGAAATATGTTCATTTCCTAGAATGATTTGGGACAAACTGAAAAAGAAATGATAAGCGATCTCAATTCCCACTCCCTCACGCCTCAGGCACAAGATCATTCTGTATCCTGATATCCTGAGATATATAGATATATATCTACTGATGGCAGAATTTCTTCCTAATAACGGCTGCAGCTCTGCTAGTTTTTATGGCACCACGGAGAGGCAGATGTTCAGGACTATGCTCCAGCACCAGTCCAAGCATCTCATGTATCACCCAGACCTGTGCCATGAACTCAGTGGGCACTCAAGCAACCCAGGCTGCTGATGAGGGCCTTTCTGCCCTACACCAAAAGTAAAAGCAGTCGTGTTCCGGGCTGTTTCCAAAGAAGCAAATGCACATCTGTCTTCAGGGCCCTTAGAAAGCCCAACTCTGAGGTGAGCAGAGTTAGAGCCTGGATTGCAGCAGCAGCAGTTACATGGCAGGAATGAATGAGCCAAAGGGTAAACCCCACCCCAAGGACCGTGCCTATGAGACCCATGCTGCCAGGACTAGATTATGTGGCTGCTGTGCAAGGGATAGTCATGGACTGGGCTGATTTACCCTCAATGTGACCGCTCATTCACTGCCTATAATCACATTATCCTATTACCCACCAACAGAAGACAGAATGTAAACTTCTTAAAGGCAAATCCTTCTTAAAAGTTTGTCTTTAGGGGGTAGCTAGTTGGCGCAGTGGATAAAGCACTGGCCCTGGATTCAGGAGGACCTGAGTTCAAATCTGGCCTCAGACACTTGACACTTACTAGCTGTATGACCCTGGGCAAGTCACTTAACCTTCACTGCCCCGCCCAAAAAGAAAGTCTGTCTTTATATCCCCACCACCTAGTACAGTGCTTTACGTGTGGTAGGTACTTAATAAATACTTGTGGGATTAAATAGGATTAGAAATTATTTGTTCAAATTGAACCCACTGCTTCAGTTTCCAAACTCTGGCATCTCGTCACGATGACTTTTTCAAGGCTGCAGAGTTTGGCTGCTCTTAAACAGTTATATCACATGAACATGATAATAACAGGAATTTATCTACCTCAGAGATACCGGGAGGCAGGAAAGTCTACAAAGAACTTTAGGTCCCCTCTTGCCATCTAACATTAGAAAGTGACTTAAGTTCCCAGCCCTGACAGGGCCAGTGATACTAAATGCCCCTAAAATGACAGAACTGATGCCATCTAAGATCTAGACCTGGGACTTATGTGCTGTTTGTTAACTCTGGGCACTAAAAAGATGTTTGTTGGATTAAACTGGATGGTTCTACCCATACCATGTCAGATTATCATCATCCCTGGAGAAACTTAGAGTGCCTGATAGTATCTGTGGTTTCACAGATTTCAGTCCAATTTCAGTGCTATCTTTATTCCAAAGCCAAACACCAGTGAGTTCAAAATGATCCTCTTTGCAGACTGCTCTGGCTCCTTCCCTTCACAAAGATAGTTGAAGGTTGCCGGAACCAGCCAATACAACCAGAGGCTACCTCCTGATTTTGAAGGCACGGTAGCCAACTTTCATGTAAGAGAAGTAAGCCAGTTACACAAAGGGTCAGACTTTTACATAGAAGCCATAGGAAATACATATTTAAGAGAAAAACCTTGCTTTTCCCCTTCCAGTCATCAACAGACATTTACTAAGTAATTACTATGCTAAGGGCAGAACCTAGGACTCCCTTCATGTAAGCCAGAGCTTCATCTGTACCTAATTTGAATTGGCATTGGTGGGAGGAGTGTTGGATCTGGAACCAGAATGGCTTTCCACTTGCCACCTTTGTTCCCTTGGTCATTATCTAGTCCTATTTCCTCATCTAAAAAATAAAGGGGCCGGACTCAATGACCTCTAATAGCCTTTCCAGTTCTAAATTTCTGATCGATTCTCATACCTCTCATGTACCCTACTTCTCTTCATAATAATTCTAGCCCTGCATGAAGGCAGTCTGTATAAACTAGGCCCCACTTAAAGTCACAAAGACACAAGTGAGCACCAATCAGACACATAAAAATACATGTGACACGTCCAGGCAGTCTCTACACCAGTGGCATTTCCTTCTTCATGACATTTTCTAGCACATGCAGACAGGGAAAAGAACTCATCTGCTAATAGCTAACTACCTGTATAGAGGCCCCAATCTTCTCATTGCAGAGACTGCACACCAGCGCCCATCGACTGCTGGGGATGTGAGACACCTTGGTGATGGGCTCCATCTTCTCGGGGCTCCCAATGCTCACCTAAGGGCAGGATGGAAGAGAAAGGGGGCGTGGACACAAGGACACATGCGTTAAAGGTTACAAAGTGCTTCTCTGTACGTGATCTCATTGGGCCCTCAGAACCACCCCACGAAGCGAGCAGATGTCAGACAGTGGCTGCAAAGAGAACCTGGCATCTCACAGACACCCTCCTTCCTCTCACCTGCCACCTATGCCCAGTGAGGAAGCAGTACCCAATTCCACCACAGCATCTCCACTCCCACTTGGCCCAAAGTTACATCATACCAAACACCTGCATAAAATCTGAATAATTCAAACACTGCAATGTTTTATCAACATGACAGCAAGACATCCAGACATCTGGAAATACCCAACTGCATTTGTCAAGTATTTACCTGATGTCTAGTGTCACAATGTTGAGCTGCTTTTATGATCTCATATAAAATAGGGATCACTGCCCCTGCCTCACATAAGGGTGACAGACTGAACAACTATCTAGGAAATGTTTCCAAAACTTTTCTAGGAATGAGACATATGACTATAAACTGTATTTGCTTAGTTTAATATCTATCTCATCAATTAAATTGATTTCCATTATTTTATTCAATAAATATCTGTCTAACATTCTAAGTATGAAGCATTGTGCCGGTTACTGTGGGGAAAACAAAACACTCTGAAGCAGGGGTTGTTCTAAACACTTCTGTGTCATGGAAGCTCTCAATCTGGTTTGTGAAGCCTATGAACCCCTTCTCAGAATCATATTTATAAATGTATAATATAATACACAAATTCACAAAGGAAACCAATTATACTTGCCCTTAGGTGAAACCAGTTATAATCCAATGAAAGAGACTTATAAATATATTTTTTAAAAAAAGAAGTCCAGGTACCCCAGGTTAAGAATCCCAGATGTGAGGCATAGTCATTGTCCTCTATGTGGGCCAAACAGTATCCCCATAAGCCAAACTGACCTGCCTCTGGTGCTACTGAGAATTTAAAAAATCATTTCCGTTTTTCAGCATACTTTTCTGACATGCCCCTAGACCTTAAATAAAACCCCCCAACACTGGACTGCTGTTACTCAGAGAAATTGAATACTATGACAAAAATAAGATGTAAAAGAAGATGAACAAAGTTCTACAGGTAGGAAGGGAAGGAGGGAAGCAGGGAGGGAGGGAAGGAGGGAGAGAGGGAGGAAAATGAGATGAGATGAGATGAGATGTCTCTGCACCTATTTGTTAGACTGTCACATAGGCTTCTGAACAGGACAACTCTTCTGGGAGCTGAGACAGCTCTCTATGATACCCTCTTGAGAAGTAAATTTCCCCAGACTCTGCCTACCTCAGGTATCCACAGAGCACAGCTGACGTGGACCCACTTGGTTCCGCTCCGAGTTGGCTTCATGGCTCCCCCTTTCTTCGGACACAGCAGACATTTTGGTTGCACCCCCAGGGCACATGTCCGGCACAGCCAGCTGCCTTCGGGCACCTTCAGGATTCCATAGCATGCCTACATTCCCCAACACCATCCCCAAAGAGAAAAACAAAGAATGGCAGGTGTTGATCTTTCTTTTTCCCATTTCTCCTAACTTAGGGAATATCTGGAAGGGATTTTAGAGTAAGCACCATAAACAGCCACCACCCTCAACATCCTCCCTGTTACGCCTCAAGTGTTTAAGAAAAGGAAGGCATATCCAAGGGAGGCAATCAGAAAACAGGAACAAGAAGCCTAAAACTCATTAACTAAATTGAAATGTGGCCAGGATAGATAGGGAGAGATCCTTCTCTCTATCCTCTTGTGAAAAGGAATATCACAACTTAGCAATACCACTATTTGGCATATGTATAGCCCAAAGAGGTCAAAGACAGAAAAAGGGCCCATCCATACAAAAATATTTAGAAAAGAACTTTTTGTTGTTGTTGTACCAAAGAACAGGAAACAAAAGTAAGTGCCCATCACTTGGAGAATGGCTAAACATACTGTGGTTAAGAAATAGAATGAAATGTTACTGTGCCACAGGAAATGATGAAAGAAGCAGATCCAGCGCTACCTGAAACATCTGTATCTTGATGTAGAGAGAAGGGAGCAAAACCAAAGCAATGGTTACAGTGACTTGCTTCTACAATGACTACAATACAGGAAAGAAAATATCATTTCTTTGAAAGACTTAAGAATGAAGATCAATGCAATGGCCAGTCACAAATTTGGCGTGTATGTGTGTGTGTGTGTGTGTGTGTGTGTGTGTGTGTGTATTTGTGTATTTCTATACCTACAGCTTAACATAGTACCTGGCACACAGTAGGCACTTAACGAAGACTTGCTGGTTTGGGTCAGATCTAAAATAAGCCTACACAGCCATGTAATACCAGTCCTAAACTACCTCTGGGGGACCCAAAATGGGATAATCTACAGACAAGGAGAAAATGTGAGTTCTTTTCCTGGGATTCAAAAACAAATGAGTAATGGACAAGGGATTAAAAAAAAAAATCACAGAAGCTACAGATGTTAAAGGCTAAATCAATAAAGACTGTGGTGAAGGATAAAGAGCAGGCCAAAGTAAAACATGTAGCACAGGGGAGAAAAGACCATGAGGCTCTTCAGGGTCTTAAATAACAGTTTAATTTGAACTTTATCCGGAAACTATGTCAAGAGAAACAGTGACACAGTTCCAGGTCTTTGGAAGAAAAACAAACCACCACAATAAAATCTGAAGAGCTCAGCTGTGAAAAGGAAACCAGTACAGTGGAAGCAAAGAAGAACGCAATCTGGGCTCGGACAAGGACAGCAGAGGCACCGGCACCTAGTCAAAGCCCTGGGTGGCCTGTGGGGAAAGGCCCAACTCCCTGAAAGGGAAGGAGAGCAGTCCAAGGTGATGGGTACCTATGGTGGTTACAAAGAATAAAAGCAGGCTCAGTGTCTGCTTGAAGAGCCAGACAATCAAGAGATGATTTCTTGCTTGAAAAGCACTTCTGGGGCAGCTAGGTGGCGCAGTGGATAAAGCGCTGGCCCTGGATTCAGGATGACCTGAGTTTAAATTTGGCCTCAGACACCTGACATTTACTAGTTGGGTGACCCTGGGCAAGTCACTTGACCCTCATTGCCCCGAAAAAAATAAATAAATAAAGCACTTCTGAGTCTCTTGAAAATAAATCAGATAAAGCATACCATAGGATCAGGGCACAAACGCCTTGACAAAAGGGGCCTATGAAGAAATGACCCCTACAGACCACTACATCTGAATGTGGGCATTGGGCTCTGAATCCCAGCTTTCCTACCCTGCTGTTCATGCGACCTTGAAGATCCAATAAATCAATGAACCAATTGGCAAGCATTTATTATGCCTACCATGTGCCAAGCCCAATACTAGTTGATGGGAAGAATTAGATAAAGAGAGAGATGATTAATAGATGATAAACATGATAGATAGATGATAGGTAGATATAGTCATTTGTACCTACAAATACACACATACGCATAAATATATACATATATGTGTGTATATTTGTATTATATATGTATTATATATGTGTATATACACATATATTCTTTAATGAAATAATCCATACTCACAAGGTACTTATATTCTAACAGGGAAGACAAGTACATATGTAATGTATGCAGAACAAATATCAAGAGAATAAATACAAACACATATAAAGTAGCTAACTACAGGGTAGTTTGAGCTTCTAACAGATGGGAGGAATCAGGAACAGCTTTATATCTAAATCTGTGCTTGAGCTTCATTTTGAAAGAAGAGAAGGGCTGCATGAAATGCAGGTAAATAAGGAAATCATTCCAGGTGCAAGGAATAGAGGCAGGAGATAGAGTAACAAAGTGAGGAATAGAGAAATGGTCCTGTCTCGATCACAGAGTGTGCAAGGGGAGGCATACCCAGTGAGACCAAAAGACAGGCTAAAACCAAACTATCTTCCCTTGACTTGGCGGCAAGGCCTGACTCTGACCACCAATTAGCTCTGTAAATTCAAATTCCTCATCTGTAAAATGGAAATAATAATTCTTGTACTCCCCATCTCCTAGGCTTCTTGGAATACTGATATGACATACAGAGAAGCATCTTGCTAAGTGCGGAACACTTAACAAAGCACAGTGAGAAGAATGTCAGAGGCCTTAGGTCTGAAACATGGCTCTCCCACTTACTAGCCATTTGACCCTGGGTAAGTTGCTTTCCCAATCTTGGCACAATGGGGATTGACTAAACCTCCAGGGGTCCTGTTCTAGCTCTAAAATCTACCTATTCCACTATGTTAACCTCAGAAGCAACACTATGCTGGGGAGAGAGAGCCACAAAACCAAGGCTTGCCAAACCATTCGGGACGTTAGAGATGGAAGCAATCACCCTGTAGATAAAATGACTTATTCCATGTCTCACAGCTAGTTAGTAGCAGAGGCTAAATCCAACCCCCTCATTTTACAGGTGAAAAAACTGAGGCCCAGTGGGGGAAAGGAATTTGCCCAGGGTTACCCAGACAGTCCTGGAGCAAGAATGTGAGCTCACAACCTTTAATGGCAAATCTAAACTTCTCTCCCTCTGTGCCACGCTGCCTTATTAACATTAGCTAGCGCTTAATACAAGTCTTAGCTTATTCATTTAGTGGAACAGGAGACTGAAGCTGAGAGAGATAAGGGAGCTACTTCTTTTGTAACTAACCCAGTCTAGACCTGAACGCAGCACCAGAGACTTTCCAGATGTGGCTCTGTGGTTGACTGCTAACAGTGAGACTGCTAGTCACTTGACTTCCCTGGGAACCTGATTCTTCACTTACAAGATGATATGGTCCTTCCCATTTTATTTCTCCTACATGGTCATGGATTGCCTCCCGAGACAGACAGTAGCAAGCTGAATGAAAGGCACAGTATCCCCTAGGCTTTCGGTCAAGAGCAGAAAGCAGACGATAATTTGTTAAAGGGCCAATGTCAGAGGTTAAAGTAAAGCAACAAATATCACTGATAAGGAGACAATTCTCCAGGACAATAAACTGAAGCCAAGCTGCTGATCTGCATCAATGGAGAGTTTCCATAGTGGGAAATGCCTCCCATGGATGAAATCACAAGTTAGCCAGCAATCCTTTCCTCCCCCCAAAAGTTTAAAAATTCCAAGCCTACCCACCTGGAACCTAGCTTCTTAAACTGTGGGTCGTGACACCCTATGGAGTCTCATAACTGAATGTGGGGGTGGCAAAAAAATTGGCAACCAGAAAAGGTTACATATACCTATTTTATGTAACTATATACCTGGCGTTGTGTAAAAATTTCTCAGGCAAAAAGGGGTTGCGAGTGGAAAAAGTTTAAGAAACCCTGATCTAGAGTAGGGGAAGAAGTTTATTTTTCTTCCCTGGAACTCATAGCCCAAGAAGAATCCCCATGTTGGGCTTGCCTTGTGAGATGTTTTAAGATCACAGTTTGGGATAATATCAACGTGGTCATTCTAAACTTAGACCTCAGAGTGCTTTGTTCAGTAATCAGGGTTTGAGGAGTATTCCAGGTACATGTTCCTACATACATCCAAACTATGTAACTCTACTCTCTTCCCAGTGCTATGTTTAAAAAGAATAAGAAAAATATGAAGCAGGGAAGGAAAGGAAAGAGGGAGGGGGGGGTAGAAGAAGGGAAGGAGAGAAGGAGATTGGAACTACTATACTACTTAATTACTGAGCTGATCGGTCCTAAAGCCTAAGGGATTATTAGATGCTACCAACAAGTAAGCAGCCCCCAAGTGATCATGGAGATCCTTCTCTTCCCATGAGACTTAACTGACACATCCAAGACAGTTGGGTAATGAATGCCCATTCCAGAACAGGGTGCCTTATAAGAAAAAGTCCCCTTCATATTCTACTTCAAGTTGGAAAGCACGGGACCTTTCTATCTCACTTGTAGCTGAAACCTTCCTTATGTATTGTCTTTCTCATGAGAATGTTAGCTACTTGAGAGCAGGGACTGTCTCTATTTTCTATTTGTACTCCCCAGTGCAAATAGCAAAGCACTTAATAAAAGCTTCATTCATTCATTCATGTCACTCAGACCTCTTCAGTGGCTCCCTATCAGTTCCCAAAGAAAAGCCAACTTCTTCTGTGTGTTGTTCGAGGCCCTCTACAATGTGTCTCCCCTTCCCTTTCTAGTTTTATCTCATATTTGCCATGAAGCTGTGTGGTGCTATGGAAAGATCACTTGATTTGGCACCAGAAGAATGGAGAGCAAATACTGGCTTTCAAGTGTGTGACCTTTGGCAAATCATTTCAGCTCTTGAGACTCAGTTTCCTTATGTGTAAAAGGAGCTGAATTAGATGACCCTTCAGGTCCATTCTAACTCTAAGTCTATAATTTGTGGCAACTAAAAAGCCAGCCCTCAAGTCAGAAAGGCCTGGGCTAAAGTTCTTTGCTCAATGATTCTATAAGGATATAGGTTGCAAAGAAGGTGTCAAACTGCATTGGAAGAGGGAAGTTCCCAACACTAACGTGCATAGACGTGGTCACAGATCCAGCCCCAAACTGATGACATTACCACACTACAGCCAAATGGGACTATACCTTGTCAAAGGATGGCACCTTCTATGCTTCTGCCTGTGCCTTTCCTTGAACTCCTCCTTATGCCTGGAATCCTCTCCCTCCTCTTTGCCTCTTTCCCTTAAAACTCAACTCAGATGCCCCCTCTTCTATGAAGCCCTCCCTGACCTACCTTGTCAGTAAGAGTCTTCCTCCTTAGACCTCACAAAATATTTTGCAGCTCTCTAATGCCTTGTTATAGAATGTTGCACATTATGGTTATGTGTATTTGTGTCTTATCTTTCTATACAGTTCCACAAGGCTGATGACTGTGTACTTCTCTTTGACCAAGAGAGCTCTGTGCACAATAACTGTTTGCTAAATACACACATGCATGAATGCTAGGTACTAGAGGAGATACAAAATTCATATTTGAAGATATTATCTCTGCCCTCCTCAAGCTTACATTCTAACAGGGATGAGACAGAAACAGAGATGGCTATGACACATGTGCTGTTTGTCCTTCGTTCTCCAGGAGGACTGTGACATTGGGAGGTGATGCCATGACTTGTACTGAACTGGATTAAGTGAGGAAGGGCTGTGCAAGGCCACCAGCCTCACTCTCTCCTCCAGAGCCATCTGAGTCCAGTGACAAGACATACATCAGGACGACTGGAGATGGACCCGGATGTTTAAGGTAACTGGGGTGAAGTGACTTGCCCTGGGTCACACAGCTAGTAAATGTCTGAGGTGAGATTTGGACCCAGGTCCTCTTGACTCCAGGACTGATGTTCTATCCACTGTGCCACCTAGCTGCCCTAACACACATGACTGACATATTAAAGAGATACAATGGAGATTCACAGGGGATGAGTCCAACAAAATGAAATTCTTCTAAGGGGCTTTACAAATACCGGGCACTTCTTCAGCTCATAATCAGGGATGGTCAGGCAACAGTCCCACCCCTGAATTTTCTCTTTTCAAAAAACACAAAAAATCCAGCATTCATGTGAATAAAAATGAAAGGTCAAAAGCCATTCCCCTCCAGCTATGTCAACAAAGAGGGAAAAACCAAACCTCAGGACAGCAGAACACCTTCTACCCGGGAGATGTCAAACTTGAAGCTGCCCAAACTGGATTAAAATATAATTGGGGAGGGGCAGCTAGGTGATGCAGTGGATAGAGCACAGGCCCTAGATTCAGGAGTACCTGAGTTCAAATCCTGCCTCAGACCCTTGACATTTACTAGCTGTGTGACCCTGGGCAAGTCACTTAACCCCAACTGCCTCACCAAAAAAAAAATTTTATATATATATATATATATATAAAATTGGGGGTGGGGGGTGCACCTAGGTGGCACAGTGGATAGAGCAGCAGCCCTGGAATCAGGAGGACCTGCATTCAAATCTGGCCACAGACACTTAACACTTACTAGCTGTGTGACCCTAGGCAAGTCACTTAACCCCAATTGCCTTACCAAAAAAATTAAATATATATATTTATTTTATTTTTATATATTAAATATAATTATATTTAATTTATATATACGTATATATACAAATTATATATATATTTATATATATAAATTGGGAAATGTTTAACATGTGTGGTTTTCTAAGCAGGGATCCTACTGGGGGGGGGGGTGTCTTCAAAGTGGGTAAGCACAAGCGGGAGGTCGTCATCAGCACTGTTTACAGAGTGAGATGCTCAATCCCCACCTAATCTGGAGAGTCAAGGAGATGGGCCCGCAGTCCCACATGGCTTCTGGGTTATCCCAGCTATGTACCTGGTGCACACAGATGTTACATTTGTCACAGAAAACCATTTCATTGCCATCTTCCCCATCTGGAGACTGGCAGACATCGCAGACAACGTCCTCATCATACTCAATCCCAAGGCCTTCTTCAGTCTCAATGGCATGGTTCATGTTGTCGTAGCATCTTTGCTCAAATTCCTCCAGGACCCTCTCCATGGTGTACTCATCCAGCTCTGGCATTCCTGAGGGAGAAGTGAAAGAGACCAAAATGCGAATGGGAATGTACCACCCCATCCAGAGGGCCCCCAAGAACCGTGCCGCCCTTTGCCATGGAGCCAAGGGACTGATCTCCAAAGCCAGGCATTCGCTGAGTGCCTTTGATCTGCAGGCCCTTTACTTGTGTCATACCAAGTGAAGCAAGATACAGCAGAGGGAATGTGGAAAGAAACACAACAATCACTGGTTAAAATCATTCTTACTTGCAGCTCAAGCGTAAGCTCTGTAGGCGTAGTGTCTGCACGGGGGCCATCTTTACAAGCCCCCATCACAGTCTATGCTGTAGCTCTCACTGACTGACTAGAAGCCATCATGGGATAAAAGAAAGAGCACTGGATCTGGAGACACTTGACTCTGGTTCAAATTCTCTCTCAGTCACTTAACCCCTCTGTGGGCTGGGCTGCATTATGTGTCTTAGGTGTCTTCCTGTCCCAAACTCGTGATTCTGTGATTGACATCTGCTCAGCCTCTGGGTATTGGAGAGCTGAGCCCCACCCTGTGGGGTAACCTGTCACCCAGAGGTAGTGAAGGGCTGAGAACCTGGAGGTGCATTCTTTGTGAATACACTTCTACTACTACAACAATGATGATGATGATAGCTACAACTTACAGAGCACCTCCTGTATACCAGGCCCTGGGGTTAAGCACTTGTAACAAATGTCATCTCATAGGATCCTCACAACAATCCTGCAGGGTAGGGGCTATTACTGTCCCACTTTACAGCTGAGGAAACTGAGGCCACTTAACTAAGAGACAAAGTGACTTGCCCTGTGTCAGAGAGAGACAGCAGGTGTCTGAGACTAGATTTGATTTTATCAAATACTGCATGGTTTGCAAAACAAGGATTATCTCAGAGCCTCAGAATAAACTTTATAGGTGGGTACTTGGTATATAATTATCCCCATTTGAAAGAAGAGAAAACGGAAACTCAGAGGGGTTAAGTGACTTGCTTATGTTCATAATAACAATATCTAGCAGGGGGCAGAGCTAGGTGTTGCAGTGGACAAAGCACTGGCCCTGGATTCAAGAGGACCTGAGTTCAAATCCAACCTCAGACACTTGACACTTACTAGCTGTGTGACTCTGGGCAAGTCACTTAACCTTCATTGTCCTGCCCAAAAATAAGAAGAAGAACAACAATAACAACAACAACAATAATAATAGCTAGCACTTAAAAGGCACTTTAAGGTTCACCAAGTGTTTTACATATGCTTTCTCATGTAATCATACAGTCAGTGAGTGTCAGAGGGAGGATTTGAACAGAGTTTTTTGACTCCAAATACAGTACTTGGCCCAATACAGCTGGTATCATGGTATAGTTGAAAGAATGCTGGCTGTGTCACCCCAATATTCAACCAACTCCAATGGCTCCCTATTACCTCCAGGATCGAATACCAAATGCTGTGTTTGGCTTTTAAAGCCTGTCAACCTGTTTGATGATCCATGCCTTTCCAGCTGCCTTACAAAGTCCTCCCCTCCATGTCTTTTTCTTCCCCTCGCTGTTCCTCACACAAGACAGTCCATGTCCAAACTTGGGGCCCTCTCACAGTCCAGCTCTCCATACTGTCTCTCAGTGCCCCAGCTCTCTCCATCCTAGTCATGCCCTGTTTCCCCAAACTCCTTCAGGTCCCAGTTAAAGTCCCACCTTCTATAAGAAGCCTCTCCCTTCCCCTTAATGCCAGTCCTTCCCTCTGGTCATTATCTCGGGTCCATCCTACATATATTTTGTTTGGACATACTTGTTTGCACATTGTGTGACTACAAGCTCCTTGAAAACAGGGACGGTTTTGTTTATTTTTTGTTTTTCTTTGTATACTCAGCACTCAGCAAATAGCCCAGGCACACAGTAGGTGCTTAATAGATAAATGCTTGTTGACTTGAATTGAGCTGAATTCATATCCAGTACCTCACCATTAATCCGTCACATTCACTCTCTGAACCTGTTCCTTCATCTGCAAAATGGGTATAATAATGCTTACAAATACCTAACTTAATAGGCATGTTGTGGGGAAAAAGTGCTATAGAAATGAAAAGCACAATTACTTTCAAGACGCTGAGGATTCCAATGAGCCCATCATATAGTTTGCAAATCCCAAGAGAGTCACTGCAGACTCAGTTTCAGAAGCAATCATCCCATTATGCTCTGATACAAGATTATTGACCTAAGTCTTTTGAAGAGCAAAAAACCCAGGGTTGGACTCAGCAGGAAATTCAGTGACAGTATCCTTAGATAAGTGCACAGACCTGTGTGTCAAATCTAAGGCTACTGTTATCACTCGGATCTTAGAATACCCACCTGGCTTCAGCGACTCTATATTTTGAAGGAAGAAACCACAGGGAGAAGCATCGTAAGTGTCAAACAAACTATTTAGGAGTTCATGTTTACAGTGCCTCTAGCCTCCATCTTCTCACACCCTCTTTCAGCACTTCACACCCAAGCTTTTCCTATGCGTTTTCAAGACACTTGGCTTTGAAAGCATAAACCTCTTCCCTATAATTAATATTTACTACAGCAGTCTAATAATATAGTGAAGACGAAAGTCTCTGGGCATGTGTGGTCAGTGTTAAGAAGGATGGATGACTCTGCCAGAACATTCAGAAATATGTTTAAACCTGATGAGTTCAGATGGTATTTTTAAAGTCATCCACAAAAAACACAAAGCGCCTTCCTCTTGTGTCCTTTAGCGTCTGATAAAGAACACCAGGAGGCATCTGGGCACCCTCAGCTGGCCCATACCTAGCTGGCCCATTGTCAAGAAAGGGCCACAGCAAGATGGCCCGTAAAAGGTCAGAAAGAATACAGAACAGGTGAAATGAGTGCTAAGGGTCATATACTTTGCCTAGATTCTATCGGATAACCTGTTAACTTCATGCCTGTGTCTTTGACGTTGAGAATAAAAGGATCATAGGATTTATGGCTGGGAGGGACCTTAGAGGAGGACATCTAGCTGAACTTATTTCTACAGAGGAGGAAGCTGACACACAGAGAGGCTGCCTTGCCCATGGTCACAATAAATGTCATAGTGTGGTTTGAGCTCAGGTCCTTGGTCCCAGAATCAGGAGGTATTCAAAGTCCAACTCCTGAATCAGTACACATGAGGACCTGAGGTAGAGAATCCATGGGCTGAGGACTCCAGGATGACTTTAGGGAGGACAATCTGAGCTGCTCCTTGGGGAATGAATGGGTGGTACTCAGATGAGTGAACAGAAGTGAAGAGGGCACTGCAGGCAGGTATCAGAGCCTAAGCAAAGACACCAAGGCAGGAAAACACACAGAACATTCAGGGAAAGGGTCTCCTGAGATGATGAGTGTGGCTGGATTCATTAACATGTCTATTTTACTGTAGTTGCACTGGCTTTGAATTCTGTTGTCTTTTATTATCTTTGCCAATTTGATGGTTATCAAGGGGAAATCGCCCGGTGGTTTTTAATTAGCATTTCTCTGATCATTACAGATTTTTAACCTTTTTTTTTCTCATGAAGCTATTGATAATTTGTATATGTTTCAAGTGCAGCCTGTTTCTATCCTTGTGGGATATTCACTAAGAGGAACACTCGATTTGGAATCTGAGGACCTGGGCTCAAATCCTAGCTCCACCAAATAGATCTATCACCTTGTGACCATGGGGAAACATCATTTTCCTTTCCATAAAATGAGGGCTTTAGAATAGAAAGCCTCTAACATGTCCCAGGACTTGGAGTCAGGAAAACCGGGGTTCAAATCCTACCTTTGATACTTTCTTAATAAGCATGGGAAAGTCATTCACAGGGGCTTCTCCCTGAGCCTCAGTTTCCTTATCTGCAAAAAGGAGATAATAACTGTACTGCCCACCTTTTAGGGCTGTAGAAAGGCTCAAATGAGATAGAGTAAGTAAAATGCTTAGAAAACCCTAAAGCACTATATGAATGAGTTCTTACTATTATTCCAGCTATAACTCTCTGATCCCATTATCCTAAATAACACTGTAGATAATAAAGCTGGAAAAAGAAGTTGGGACCAGACTGTCCTGTGTCTCAATTTCCAAGTTAAATTATCTTCAATGTTATTTGGTGGTCAATGGGAACTCTTTCCACTCCCTTCTTACCCTCCTTAGTGTAAGGTCTCCCCTATTTGTCTTAAGTCAAGAGAAAACCTGGGGCAGGGAAGCAACCCATATCATCTCACCCATCTCCTTGAACTCCTCATTGGTCAGTTCCAGCCATGCAGTGTCCATGTCATTGAGGTCATAGCGACATACACTATCTGCCAACGTACGGATGTCTACATAGCCCAACTCTGGTGGCTCCGAGCCGGACGAGAGGATGTATTTCCTTGGCCTGATGAACATGAGGGCTTTCTCCTCAGACATTACCCTGAGAAACAGAGAGATAAAATTAACCTAGTGGCTAAGTAGGCAGTCACCTATTTCCACTTCATGATCCAGCCTAGAAGACACGAGTTTATTTTTGATACCTCCTAGAACATTAAAGATTCCCCCGTCCTTCAAAGTATCAAAGCATACTCTCCAGCACCACCCAAACTGCCAAAACACACACACACACACACACACACACACACACACACACGCACGAACGTCTCCAAGACCTAATAGTACAAATGAGAGGCAATGTGGTATAGCAGCTAAAGGGCTGACCTTGGAATCAAGAAAAATGGGGTTCAAGTACTGTCTTCAAAACAAACTCACTGTGACCACGAAAAAGTTACTGAACCAACCAATTTTTTTAACACTGTAATTATAGGTGACTGTTGATCTTCATTAGATAAGGAACTTTCCACACCAGAAGCACAGAGTGAGTGGTAGATGGAACAGAACTAGAGTCAGGAAAATCTGGGTTTGAATCCCACCTTAAATACTTATCAGCTAAGTGACCTTGGACAAGTAATTTGGCCTCCCTGAGTTTCAATTTCCTCATATGTTATATGGATAAAATAATAGCCTTCACCTCAAAGAGAGGTTGATGAGTTCAAATGAGGTAATGTATCTAAAATGTGTGAAGCTTTTTAAAAGCACTATGTGGGGGCAGCTAGGTGGCACAGTGGATAGAGCACCAGCCCTGGAGTCAGGAGGACTTGAGTTCAAATCCAGCTTCAGACACTTAACACTTACTAGCTGTGTGACCCTGGGCAAGTCACTTAACCCCAATTGCCTCACCCCCCCCCAAAAAAAAACCTAAAAAAAAAAAAGCACTATGTGAAGGCTTCCTGCTACTACTAATGCTGCTGCTACCACCACCACCACCACTACTACTACTACTACTACTACTACCACCACCACCACCACTACTACTACCACCACCACCACCATCACCAAAAAGTGTCATCATAATTTAAAACCAAGATCGGAGGTAGTTGAGAGTTCCAAGCCAGAAACAGAGGCATGAAGAAACATGGGCTAAGAGACTCCTCTCAAATCGGCTCTTTCTCCTCCACCCGGCTATGACATTACCAGTGGCTAAGGTGCCTACCCCTGTCCTGCCCCTCCCTTCCTCCCCCTGTGCCCCCCACTCTTCTCAGCCCACCCCTTATATCCCTTCCTCACACAACAGCAGCAGGTTTGACTCCACCACATCTTCAGAGAAAACTGAAACCTGAGTTTCAAAAGATCAAAGGGAGTTCCTAAACTAATTCTTATTAATCATGCCTGTCCCTGCCAGGACCCATTAGAACAAGTCTGTCTTACTAAGTAGGACACCAGATCTTTGAGAATGGTGCAGAAAGCTACAGCAGGCTAACACAAGCAATGAGTTCAAAGGATAAAAGCTACAAAGATATGGAAAAACACTGGGAAGCCAGAGGAAGGTAACTGGCGGCTCTGATGGGGAAAAAAAAAACCAAACCACCGGGGTACATCCCAGTAATTTGTACTTGAAATATGACATGATCCAACTTCATCAGGCACTAGAGAAATGGCAAGAGCTCATTTGGGAAGCCCGGAAGGCTAAAGTTGTGGGCTCCTCACATCTTTAAGATGGAACTTGCCTTACCACACCAGAAAGTCCCAATAAATGTTTGTTGGGAAGAAAGGCAGATCTCTTCAATGGCTGGAGATGACTCCAGAGCATTCCTAATAGAAGGCAGGGAATTGATGAGTTAGACTCCAATTGGAGTCCAAACAAAAGTTGAAGTCTCTAAAAGAGATGGTGTAGCAGAAAGATTGCTGACTTGGGAAATTCAAAGTCTACTGTGTACCAGGCCCTGTGCTAGCTAAGCACTGGGCAAGTCACTTTTGCTCTCTGGACCATGAGATCTTAGACTGAAAGTTAGAAGAGACAACGTAAGAGACCAACATTTTACAGATAAGTAAACTGAAACCAGAAAAGTTAAAAGATTTTCCTAATATCACACAAGTTGGAAGTAGTATTTAAAGGCAAGTCTTATAACTCCAAAAGTATGTTTTCTTTCCACTTTCCTTGACTGTCTCAATTTTCTCATCTATTACACAGGGATAGGGAATCAGGGGTCAGGAAAGATAGGTCAGACTAGAGGATCTCTTTGGATCTAGCTCCAAATTTATGATCCTTAGCAGTTTGAACAAATGCCTCCAAGTTTCTCAAAGCATTCTATGGATATATTTCCATAAATGCTAACAATACCCAAGTTCACGGAACAGGAGATTTTATCTACATCATATTGTAGATAGCTAAACTAGAGGGATTTATTTCAGAAACACAGAATGACAGAAGTTTGGAATTGGAATGGGCCTCAGAGACCATGTAGTCCAACATATACAAGAAAAAGAATCCCTACAGCATATCCAACCAGTGGTTACTCAGCCTCTTCCCAGTAAGGAGGGAACCCCAATACATCCCAAGGCAGCTCATTCTACTTTTGAATAGCTCTAATTATTACAACATTTTGTCTGATATAAAGCTTATATTGATCTCTTTTCAGGTTCCATACACTGTTCTTGAAGCCTTCTGGAACCAAACAGAAAAACTCCACTACTAAAAGTTTAGATGAAACACTCAGCCTAGCATTTCTACCCACTTTGTACAAAAACGATGTTCTTTTTCCAGACCCCTGCTCAAAATTAGGTTAAAAGTAAATAAAGGGGGGCAGCTAGGTGGCGCAGTGGATAAAGCATTGGCCTTGGATTCAGGAGTACCTGAGTTCAAATCCAGCCTCAGACACTTGACACTTACTAGCTGTGTGACCCTGGGCAAGTCACTTATCCCCCATTGCCCCCAAAACAAACAAACAAACAAACAAAGTAAATAAAGGGGCAAATAGGTGGCACAGTGGATAAAGCACTGGTCCTGGATTCAAGAGGACCTGAGTTCAAATCTGGCCGCAGACGCTTGACACTTACTAGCTGTGTGACCTTGGGCAAGTCACTTAACCCTCAATGCCCTGCCCCGCCCCCCCCCCAAATTAAATTAAAAAATTTTAAATCCTTGGTCAATGACCTGGGCACCAAACACCTGGCTGGGCACCTCTCTAGGGGAGAATTTTATGACACATATACTTGCTCTCTGCTGTCCAGAAGAATGAGAAACATGAGGGGTGAATGATCATCACGGACTTTGCTTTTCTAGTCCCCTCTCAAGATTCTAGACTGTAAATCCCTCAGAGAGGACCCAATTCTGCTTCTTTTATCCTTCCTAATAGGCTTTTGGCTAACAGAGGGTAATGAGATCTACTTTACCAGCTCTGTGGTCTTACAAATGTGTGTCTGACCTCAAAGGGGGTTAATTGCAGCCCATTTAACTTTATTCATATTAAGCCCAAGTAATCCAAGACTGCAACCCTTCACTTCAGGTGGCAGAAAAATTGTATTGACAGGAGGGGTGGGGAGTGAGGGTGGGGGGAGATAGGGTGAGGAATGGTGGTTAAGAAACATTTATTAAGTGCCCACAATCTGCTATAAAGATTTGGGGGGGGGGCGGGGCATAGGGGGTTAAGTGACTTGCCCAGAGTTACACAGCTTGTGTCAAGTGACTGAGGCCAGATTTGAACTCAGGTACTCCTGAATCCAGGGCCAGTGCTTTTATCCACTGCACCACCTAGCTGCTCCTAAGTGCCCACAATTTGTAAGGCATCACAATAGGCCCTGAAGATGAGGCCACAACATCAAAAAACAAATCTTGATCCTCAAGGTGCTTACAATCTAATAGGGAATTTAAGAAAATTGTATATAAAATGATTCCAGAGAGTTCCTGATAAAAAGGAAGGAAAGGTCCCCAAAAACTGTTTTGACAAAATGTGAGAAAATTCATTTTGGGGGGGAGGACTTAGGGAAAAGAGACAAAGAGAGACAAGAGGCTAGTGGCAGAGAGAGACAGAGAAACAGAGAGAGAGAGAGAGAGAGAGAGAGAGAGAGAGAGAGAGAGAGAGAGCGAGTGAAAGATTGACTGATTATTAATTAAGTATGTAGGGGCAGCTAGGTGATACAGTGGATAAAAGCACCGGCCTGAATTCAGGAGAACCTGAGTTCAAATCCAGCCTCAGACACTTGACACTTACTAGCTGTATGACCCTGGGCAAATCGCTTAACCCCCATTGCCCCACCCAAAAAATAATTAATTATGTAGAATGTGCCAGGCACTGTGCTAAATTCGAGAGATACGAATTCAAGCAAGTCAGTCAGTCCTTGTGCTCATGAAGCTCATGTTCTAATGGAGGGATGACAACTCATAAAAGGCAGCTGGGAATCCAGGAGGAAGGGTTACTGCCTAGGGAGAAGGAAAAGACTTCAAGGAAGAGCTGAACGGATGGCCTCAAAGTCCAGGTTAAAGAGCATGTCCTACCCTACAGACCCATAGTCCCCAACTCTTTAGAGAGCATGAGAACACCTTTTAGGATGAGACAGTCTCACAAATGCCCCCCCGCCCCCAACGGTAGTTTTGTTTATCCAGAGGCCACGTGAAGGTAAAGAATAAGTTAGGAGAGAAGTGGTGGACAAGGAAAAGATTGTGTTTACAGTTAAGCATCTCCAGAATCTTAGAAGTGGAGCCATCTCCTACAATGTCCAACGCTCAGGTGTGCTGCCCCTGAGGCTTCTCGTGGGGATGAAGGTCATGGGAAGCCAATGAAGAGCCACAAGCTCAAAGCAGAATTCAGTATCCACATCATGAGGCTGGAGGACAACGAACAACTTCAGTAGAGAAACCACGGTGAGAGGTCCTTCCCTCATCACGGGCAGTGTGGTACTTAGGAAGGAACCCTAGAACTGCATTCAAAGGACCTGGGTTCGAATTTCAGCTCTGCTATTTACTAGTTGTATGACTTTGAATGAGGCACTTTGCCTGGGAATGAACTTCCTCTTGTGTAAAATGAGGGGGCTTGATTCGTGGGCTCTCAGGTTCTTTCCATCCTTAGATGTATGATCTAGATTCTCCCAGTCAAAAAACAAGATGGGACAGTAAACCAATAGGCAAACTGGTACCATCGGTCTTTGGAGAATGAGTCAGAGAGAGTCTGAATCTCTGCTTACATGGGTAATGAATATATGAATAAATAAGCCAAGAGAAAGAACCAGTGTGTGAAGGTTTTACCTTGTCATTATCATTAATAGGTGAACTTTAACAAATAACTTTTCTTTCACAGCTGGGTTCTCTCCTCTCCACCTCCCACACCAATCCCTCAGGTTTTCTCACATCTGTCTACCTGAGAAGGTAGAGCAAACCAAAGCAGGTACCAAAGAGATTTCCCATATCAGGGATGAAAACCAGACTGCCTACCAAGGACCTTCATATTCCCATCCCAGAATGAAAATCAACGATGGAAGACAGGAACATCAATTTAGACAGACATGGAAAGAACCTTAGGGAAACTCTAGTATTGTCTCTTCATTTATATAATGAACTAAGTCCCAAATGGTCTGCCCAGGGTCACACAGGTGGGAAAGAGGCAGAGCAGAGATTCAATACCAAGTCCTATCTCCAAATTTAGTGCTCTTTCCACTGTACAACACTGTAAGCAACTGAAAGACCAAATGCTTCCTGAGAGCAGGGATTAGTATAGGGAGCTCCTGATGAGGGACTCCCTCTATCCATGCTGGTCAGTCCCTTCACTGCAATTTATAGTCTTAGAAATCTGCCTAGAGCACTGCAAGATTGTCTTGCCAAGGGTCACAAAGCAGTTTGTGTCAAGGACAAGACTTGAACCTAGCTAGATCTTCTGGGATTTGAGGCCAGTTCATTGGCCACTCCATGTCTCCCTTTTGGCACATGATGGGTATTTATTTAATTGAACTGAAGATGAAGAAGCACTTGGTATGTCTCCAAATGTCCCCCCTGAAGCTTAAGGAACTCTTAGAACCACTAAGCAGATAAATGGAGAAAAACAATCTTTGCAACAAGTTTCTTTGATAAGAGTCTCATTTCTAAGATATACAGAGAATAGATTCAAATTTATAAGAATAAGAGTTGATCCCCAATTGATAAATGGTCAAAGGATATGAATAAGCACTTTTCAGAAGAAGAAATCAAAGCTATCCATAGCCATTTGAAGAAAAAATTATTTAAATCACTATTAAAGAAATGCAGATTAAAATGGCTCTGGGGTACTACCTCACATCTATTGGATTGGCAAAGATAACAAAAAAAATAAAATGACAAATGCCAGAGGGGCTGTGAGAAAACAGGTCCATTAATACACTGTTGGTGGAATTTTGAATTAGTCCAGCAGTTCTGGAAAGCAACTTGAAACTATGTCCCAAAGGTTATTAACTGTGCATGTCCTTCAACCCAGCAATACCAAAATTAGGTCTATATTTCAAAAAACATAAAAGAAAAAAAGGATCCATTTGTACAAAAATATTTAGAGCAGTAGTTTTTGTGGTCACAAACAAATGGAAACTAATAGGGTCCTCAACAATTGCAGAAAGGCTGAACAAATTATAGTATATAACTATATATAAGTGTGTGTGTGTGTGTGTGTGTATATATATATATATATATACACACACACATACATACTATATTGTATGTTATAGAATATAACAGGTTTATATATATATATATATTTATATACACACACACCATATAATGAAATGGAATACTATTGTGCTATAAGAAATGAGGAAAGGTACAGTTTCAGAGAAACCTGGGAAGACTTGTATGAACTGATGCAGAGTGGAGTAAGGTGAACCAGAAGAACAATTTATACACCATTATTGTAAAGACAAACAACTTTGAAAGACTTCAGAATGCTGATCAATACAAAGACAAACCACCGTTTCATGGGATTCGAGATGAGCGATGTTATTGACCTAACAGAGAGATGATGAACTCAGAATGAAAACTGAGACTTTTTTTTACATTCTCTCCCAAGACGGGAAATTTGTTTTGCATGACTCCTTATGTTTGCAACAGGGATTTTCTTTTTCTTTTCTTTTCTTTTTTTTTTTTGGCGGGGGGAAGGAGAGGAATGGGGGGAAGCAAGATCGTTTTATTTGACTAAAAGAAATAAAATTTAATTTTAAATAATTAACCTTCCCTCCTCTAAAAAAAATGTTCCTAGAAGACAGAAATCTTGGACAGGTATGGCTGGAAAATCCAGTCAAGAGGACAATGGAACTTAGCAGAACTCTTGCCTGTGCCCTGAAGTGTATGCCTAGTGTGTTTCTCTTTCACTTATATCCTCATATACAATCAATACTTTACAATTTCCACCTTTATCCACTAAGGCTCTTAGAAGTACAACTCCCCAGTTGATATGTACAGGAGAAAGAGAGTAGCAGGGAGGAAGAGAAGGGATTTTTTTATGGTATGTATGTTTCTACCTGGCCACAGGTTCTGGTATAGTCCCTGGGCTCACTGGCACCTGGACCCCCTTCTCCCATTCCTGCCTCCAAGGGTCAGCCAACACATAGTATTCATCTGGGTTCAGCTGGTAGGAGTCATGAAGCTTCATCGCTGTGATCAGGTCTGTCCTGAACACCTGCAAAGGGAGAGAAAAGAACGCTGACATTTGATATTTATATTTCCTGTTCACAGGAGCTTCTAGCTCCAAGGAGACCATGCAGGTGACAAGGTCCCTATAGCCACATGAAAACAACCTGACCTATTCCAGGAGAGACTTTTAGCTTGACACCCATTCAACTCTGCTCAGGCTGGCCGGGAGGGGAGTGGGGAAACCTGGCAACTGTGCTCAGAATTCCCTGATCTCTGGGCTCTCCTCTTACTCCACAGCCTCCTCCTGCACAAACACAGTAGTCTGGAGAAACATCAACAGTCACATTCTCCCAAAGCTTCCCCAAAAGGACTCTCTACTTGCTCTGAGAAATGCAGGGAAAACATGCAACCGGAAACCCCTGGAGCAAGGTCATTAAATTAAAGATATTCTCCACACATGTTTACAAACCTAAAATTCACTGCAAAGCTCAAAACAACACCTCTCCAAACTCTGTGAAAGCCTGAGTGTCTCCTAGAGTTCAGCTTCACTCGCAGACTAGTCACTCCTCAATAGCTAGGTGTAGTCCCAACATGCTGACTGCCTACCAAAGATCCAAGGTCAGCTTGCCTATCATCTATCTATCTATCTATCTATCTACCTATCCATCATTTGTGTATATACCTATATGGCTATCATCCATCAATCCACCTACCTATCCATCTACCTATCTACACAGTTACCTACCTACCTATCTACCTGCCTATCCATCCATCCATCCATCTACCTGTTTGTCTCTGTCTCTATCCATCTATCTTATCCGTCTGTCCCACACCCATACCTACCTACCCATTTATCCACCCACCCACCTACCTATCCATCCATCTATCCATCTATCTAGCCTCAGACACTTAATAGCTTTGTAAACCTAGATAATTAATATCCTCCTTTCTAAGTGTGTTTCCCTCATCTGTAAGATGGGGATAATGATAGCACCTAGCTCACAAAATTGTTGTCACGATCAAATGAAAGCCTGTATCCAAAGCGCTTTTACAGGGCTCCATAAACACTGGCTGACTAGCTATCCCAGGATGAATGGTCGGGCAAAAGTTAGCGTCAGCTGGGACCTAGGAAGGAATCTAGCTCTGAAAACTCTGTCCGAAGGGAGAGATGAAATGACAAATTCCCCAGCCCCAAGACAAGCTTGTCTTGGCACTACTATGTTAAATCAGAGACAGACGTGTATCCCACAAGAACCTGCTGAGTCACACACCTTTCCTTGGCATACCTTCTCTCCATGAAGCAGGAGATGCATGGGAGAAGCACCTAAAGAGCCCTGGGAGGTAAGTATTTGACCAAAACCAAACCAAACCAAACCACAAAGGTAGCAAGGCTGCCCCCTGCCAAGAAAGCTCCTGCACTTCCCATCTCGGGCCAATGGAAGAGAGCCACAGGAAACCTAACACTTCAAGAACAACTCATGTGCAGACTCATCCATCTGGGGCACGGAGAATAAACAAGGTCTGACCCCTGACCCTGAGCAAAACGGCAGCAGCAGAGGCAGGAGGGCAAAACCATCTTCCCACTGGTGCCCCTGAGCGATGGGTCTGCTTCCCTCCCAATGATCCCTGCAGTTCTAGAGCTGCCTTCCAAGGGCCCGTGAAGAAGCTCTAACCTTGGCAATGAGATTGGCCAGAAGCCACATTTGGCTCCAGAGGAAGGCATGCATCTGTAAACCCCATTCTCTGTTTACACAAGTCCCAAGTCACAATACAGGACTCTCTGCCTGGGACAAGGAGTGCTCTCTTTCTTAGCCTTCTCCAAGTCCACATCAGGCACATGCTAAAAGCCCCAGAGCTGACCCATTTTCAAGGACTCATTTTGTCCCGGAACAAAGATTACCAGAATAAAAGTTTAAGACAGCATTCCAAAAAAAAAAAAAAAAAAAGACGGCTCCCTTCCCCCTTTCATCCCCCACCCTTGCTCCCACCCCCAATGCTACCACTCACTCCCGGAATGCCAACAACAAACTGAGGAGCAGCCAACAGCTGTCTACAGAAGCATCACAGGGTGAGGTAACAGGTAAGGGAAGCAGTGCACATGCCCCAGTGCCTTAGGCAGCTCCCTGAGCTCGCCCTAGCCCCCACAGAGCAGCTGATGAACCGTTTCCCAACTCCCATCTCCATCCGCCTGCAGGCAGAAATTGTATTTTAGGTGAGTCCCATGGACTCACTGCAGGTCCCCCAACTAAACTGAAGGAAAGATAGCTAAGGAGTTTGGCTAAAGGGAGGACGGAAACCAAATTGAAACAATGAAGGAGGCCACCTCTATCCATACACTCCCCTCACCCCCAAAGGGTGGGACAGGAAGGTGTCAATCAAAAAAGAGAAGAGCTGCCCCCATCCTCATGAGTGGTCAGCATAAATATTTTAGGTGGGAAGTGATTTAGGACAAGGACTTAACTGGGAAGGAACCAGTAACATAATTGGATTTTGACTAAAAACTTGCCCATAGAAAAGGTTTTTGCCCAAGTGCCTTAGGCCCACTGCCATGCTGCTTGACCCTGGAGCCCCCTACCACATTCTGCTGTGCCCTTGGGCAGAGGAACAATTCCATTTCCTAAAGTTGTGGTCCCTGGGGCACTGGAACTTCAATCCAGCAAAAGCTAACTCATTCATTCCCCCTTATTTTCCAGTGAAATTAAACAAACAGGAGGAGTGAGGTCTGGTGCAACAGTTAAGGAAAAGGAAAAGGAAGGAAAAAAAGGAAGGAGAGGAGTGAGGGAAAGAGACACAAACATAAGCACTAGAAAAGGTTCAGAACAAGAGGAAGGAAAGGGACCCCGGAGGGCCACACCAGAACCACAAGGCCAAAACCAGTAAGCAATGGGAATGTGAAGGCTCGATACCCCTCAGATCCCTTTCCTAAGGGTCCGGCTGCTCCCACGTTTTCCCATAATTCTAAAGGAAGGCTATTATCATTCTCTAGGAGAACCCACTGAACTCATCATCACCTCGACAATCCAACCCACCGAGTTTCCCTAGCATTTCCCCAGGCAAGTCCTTGGAGTGACAGGGCAAGCCAGAGAAAACCAAAGCATCCCTCTGAGAAATCTGCCTTCACCTCCCATCACTCAATGGTTGTTGTTGCCTTTGAGCCTGTTCTGTTTAGAGGAAACTGGAAGACTTCTCAAGGAATCCGCCCCCAGGTCTCCCTGGTACAGAGAGGCTCACTTTGAAAAATGCCAAAGATCAAGGCCCGTTTCCTTCCTTGATTTACATTCCTCAAAGCACTGCAGAATAGCAGGTTGCTAGATGGACAGGTAAGTCCTTAGCAAACATCAAGGCCAGCAGCAGTGAAGGGCTATGGGATGCGCCTACAAACCAGTATTTACCAAAAGGGAAGGAAGACAGGAGTAGGGATCCAGGAAGAGAGGACATGGGGGGGGGGAGAGGAGCTGGAGGTGGGAAGGGAAAGAGAGAGAACCTTGAAAACAATTCCCGAAACAAAAACTGTTCAAAATGACATTGGGTTGGTGCCAAAGAAGCCAAAAAGTCAGGGCTAAAACTAACTTGAGGCTGGCAGTGACTGTAGCAGCTGCTGAAATCCCTGATCTCCTGGCCAGAGGGAAAGTTGCTGGGTGCCAGCTGAGACGGAGCAGGAAAGGAAAGAGAATAGAATTAGGAAGAAACGCACTCATCAACCAGGTGTGTGTATGTGTGTGCGTGTGTGCGTGTGCGTGTGCGCACACACACGTGTCTTTACTTCCCAGAGACTGCAAAATCTGATGCAATTCAGCAAATACCTCAGAGGGCTTTCGGTCTTCATGTCTGGAACATGAGTTTCTCCTGTGTCGTGATCTGGACTGCTGGGACCAGGTCGTAGATAGGCCTGAAGGTATAAAAATCCAAATGGGAGCAATGAAAAACTGCACCGATGGTTCATGAGACACAGAGCCCCTAGGCAGGATCATCAGGCCACACTGCTTTTCTGGGCTTGAAATTCCTGATGCCTCTCCTGTCCTCTCCACTCCACCCTACCTACCCCCCTGGCTCTGTCGAGCTCCTCAAACGTGTCCCACCATCAGGCCAACCAAGATCTTCCCGTCAACAATCAGCAGCTGCCTTGAGATTTCCTAATTTAAGTGACTTGGAAATGAGGGCCCAAGACATACTTTAGCACCTTTAGAAGTGAACTATAATTCATATTTCTTACACATAAGTTTCCTAGGATGCAATTCAATTCAACACAAATATATAGGATGTCCCAAAAGGCTTAATGTGGTTTAAAGCTTTAATCTGTCTGTCTTGGGTGTGTACAGATGTATCAATATACTATATATATATATATATATATATATATATATATATATATATATATATATATATATATATATATATATATATATATATATATATATATATATATATATATATATATACACACACACATATACATATATAGATAGTATGTGTATGTATACATTTATTGTATGTATGTAGTAAAGATCTAGTATGTTATACACTAATTATTATGCACAGTACGCTATGTATTTTATTTATAGCATTGTATATATGTGTATATTCACAGTATGCTATATATAGTATGATTACATATGTATGTGTATATATGAGAGATCCTAGGATACAATTCAATTAATCATATATATATATATATGTATGTATGTATGTATGTATATGTGGCTATGTGTATACACACATGCATACTACATGCCTGATACGATGTTGCAAGAGCATAGGATCACTGAGCCAAAGTCTGAAGGCACCTCAGAGGCCACCTAGGACAAGCCCCTCATTTTACAAATAGGAAGCCTAAGACCAGGAGTTGTTAAGTGCCCTTGCTCAAGGTCTCCAATTTTTCAAGAGGCAGAAGGGAAACAGAATCCAGTGGCAGATTCCAAACGCAGCACTCCTTCCACCACTGCTCTAAGACACCTCGCAGTCAGGCCTCCATTCTGTCCGGCCCTTCTCCCAGCCACTGCTACCCTGACCAGGAAGGGTGGACATTTTCAAACCCAGCCCTGTGTTGAGGGTGGCCATGTCTGTCCGGCTCAGAGGTAAGGATAACTGCTGACACATTTATTATCCCCTTTATTTCTCTCAGTGCAGAACTCCCCCCTCTGTACAGTCAGCTCTCCTCCATACAGATGTTACCTCTCCAAGCAAACAGCTGGGTGAGGTCGTTAAGTGGTGAGAAGTCAAACTAAGTCACTTACCAAGTAGGGAGTGACAGACGTCACCCCAGCCAAAGGTCAAAAGAAAGACTTGGGCAATGCATGACAGAGGGCGGGTGCGAAAGCGGTGCCAAATATATAAATGGAAGAAAAAAGAAAGAAATTGTTCTGGTTTCCAGGGGCTGGCATCCTTCTGGGACAGAACTCATCCACACAGAGTAGAAAGAGACAGCTCCAACAGTTTGCAAAAGTCACTAACGCCCAGAAAGGCTAGGGGCTAGGCGCTCGGTACCCGTGGTCACACGGCTGGCAAACTGCATAGGGAGGGCTTAAATTCCAGGCCTCTGACTACAGGTCAGCCCCAGCATACCTATTACTATATATGCCACGATACCCTTCAGCTAATAGCTCCATTTCATTTAGTGAGATGGAAAAAAAGATATTTTATTCGACTTGTAGGAATGCTTTTTAAGTGCACTGTATCACTGTGAGTACTTGTACCAAGAATTATTATCCCCAACCTATCCCTAAAATATAAAATCCAAACAGAATAAAAATAAACACTTGGCTTTCGCTAGAACAGGCCACCACAGACCCATTCCAGGAGACTCTGTAAAGCTTTGAATATAATAAGCAACCACCCTTTTGGACAATGGCCTTCTGAAACCCTTTCTCTGCTTTCCCTGGACTAGAACCCCAATCTGGCCTTACAGAGTCGGTACCCCTTTCCTCCTCTCCTCCTTTCTCTATTATACAGGGGCTTCATTCTGCTAACACTTCTCCCCTGGGTGTCTGGATGAAAGGATCACACATTTCAGGTCACACAGGAAGTAAAGGGCTGAGCTGAGTCTCACACACTGCTCTTCTGACTCCAGATCCGAAACTCGTGGCATTCCACCATGGGAAACTGTTTAGTGCCCACAGAGAAAGCCCAGGGCAAAGGGCAGCTCCTCTGTGTGAAGCCCTGCCCAAGAAGCCCCCAGGATGAGGCCGAATGGATAGGAACCAGACGGTGTGAACAAAATAATGAATGAAATCAGGAATTTCAGGAATGAAATGACAGCTCTACCAAAGTACCTGAGCAAGCCCCTAAAGAGCTGAGGAAGCCCAGGAAAGACACAAGCCCTATAAAAAAGATTTCTGGCAAGTAGGTGGCGCAGTACATTGAAAGCTGCACCTGGAGTCAGGAAGACCTGAGTTCAAATACAGACTGTATGTGAGCCTGGCCAAATCATTTGTCTGACTCTGCCTTAGTTTCTGCATCTGTAAAAAGGGGATGATTATAGCACCCAACTCATAGGGTTGTTGTAAAAAATCAAATGAGATGATAGTTATAGTATTCTGCAAACCTTGATGTGCTATATGTCAGCGAATATTACAGAGGTTAAAGCAGCATCCCTTTGTAACAGTCTACTTTAGGAGCTTAGAATGTAAACTTATAGCACTTGTGAATGGACTATCTTAACACCCCTCTTCTCTCCTTACTGTTTGTGTTCCTTCTTTGGAATAGTGGAAAGAGCACTACAAACTAAGACAGAATCAAGTGACCTAGGTTCATATCTCCTCTCCACTACTTACTGTCTGTGCAACCTGGGGGCGGGAGGGGGGCGGGGGAGAACCAGCTTCTTTTCACAGCAACCTTCCTCATGTTCCTAACTTCTCAATAACTTGCTCGTCTCCAGTTTCCTTAATCACAACCTAAGTAGTCATTTGTGTGTTCCCCCAAACTAATAAAAGGTGAGGGTAAAAAAAGGGGGCAGACTCTGCTACTTACTACCGATGTGACCTTGGACAAGTACTCAACCCTCTCTGGGTCTTAGTTTCTTCTACTATAAAATAAAAGGGATTGGATCAGATGACATAAAGATCCCTTTCAGTTATAAATCCATGGTCCTTTGGCTCTTCTCAGCAATGCAACGATCTGAGACATTGCCAAAGGACTTATGGTGGAAAATGCTCTCCACATTCAGAAAAAGAACTATGGAGTCTGAATGCACATTGAAGCATACTATTTTCACTTTTGTTGTTGCTTTTTTGTTATTCTTCTTGTTTATTTTTTCTTGCTTTTTTTTTCCTTTTGTTCTGATCAATATGGAAATATGTTTAACATTATTGTAATGTATAGCCTATATCAAATTGTTTACTGGCTTCAGGAGGGAGGAGGGAAGGGAGGGTGAGAGAAAAATGTGGAACTCAAAAAACATCTTCACATGTAATTGAGAAAAATTAAAATAAATATTTTTTTAAAAAGAGGGGGACAGAACTCCTCAGTGAAATAATTTAGCCCAAAATAAAATAAAATGATAAAACCACTCTTGGTGAGCCAAGACAATGCGTCACCCAAAACAAGAAACTATTATCACCACTCGGGCTCCAGTGACCAGGATGAAAACAAACTTGAAGAAGTTATGAAAATCTAAAACAGATTTTCTTCCTCCTGCCAGGTGAATCCGTATCGCAGAATTTCAAAGGCCCCTCAGAATCCCATTCCAGCATTTAGTGGATATAGATTGTCCTATCTCTTCCTTGTTTCATCCACCTGGAGGTGATCATCAAATATTTGGTGGACATTTCATAGGGCTTTTCCTTCCACTGGGAAGGTAAGATTGCCTCTACATCTGACTGAAGCGTCAATTGCTGTTTGATTTCTAAAAGCATTCGCTGACCAGGCCTTCTCAAATTCTTAGAAAAGTCTGTGTTCCTTCTTTGAAAAAGATAGAAACAGGCAGCTAGGTGGCGCAGTGGATAGAGCACCGGCCCTGGAGTCAGGAGGACCTGAGTTCAAATCCGGCCTCAGACACTTAACACTTACTAGCTGGGTGACCCTGGGCAAGTCACTTAACCCCAACTGCCTCACTTAAAAAATTAAAACACAAAATAAAACAACAACAACAAAAAAAAACAAACAAAAGAAAAAGATAGAAACTAGCACAGTGGAAAGAGCACCCTAAACTAAAACCAAATCAACTGACCTAGGTTCAAATCTCGTCTCCACTACTTACTGCTTGTGTAACCTCAGTCGGGCAAGTCACCCCCTTTGTGGACCTCAGTTTCCTCCTGGATAAAACGATGAGGCTGGACTAGATGATCTCTAAAGCACATTCCATACACCCAGTGATGAATCCACTTGCAGATAATTCAAAGCACAGGACTGAAAGAATGAAAGCAAGTACTCTTTGCAAGTTTCACCCCACCCCACCCCACACTCCCAGGTAAAGAGGAGGAAATAACAACAGGGAAGCTGAATGAAGGGGGATGTTTGGGCCTAGAGGCCTCAGGAGGAACACAGAAGTTGAAAAGATGATTGGTACTATCCTTTTAGGCCGTGGTCACCAGCTTTTCTTGAAAAATTCACTTTTTTGAGAAGAGACAGAAAAATATCTTCTGTTATTTAGAATCACTGCAGCCTGAGAACAAGATATGGGTTAAATGAGGCTAGGGAGCAAAAAGAGCCAGAAGGGCTATATTCTGACATGCCAGATGAGTAACGCACATCTACACACACACACACACACACACACACACACACACACACGCACACGCACACGCACACGCACACGCGCGCGGGGCTAGAGACAGATCCCACTCTAAACAAGCATCTTTGCACTGCTTATATACCCTGGTGATTCCCAGTACCGCTTCTGTGACAGTGCCTCTAATTATCTCACAGGCTGTCATGAAATTCTCAAAACATTTTCAACACAAAATTAATTTTGATTCACTGGAACTAAAAACACACAAACACAACGACAACAACAAAAAACCCCAAAACCCAGCAAATGTGCCTTTGTAGCACATTGTTAAGGTTCTATCTGGAGATCAAATGAACCTCGGTAGGGTGTTACAAGTCTCTAAAGTCTTAGAATCCTTGACTTAGCCTCGGACACATCACCAGCCACTTGTTACTGCTAAATCCCAGGCTAAGATGGTGAAGCAGGGTTGGCTTCCCATCTTGGCTCTGCCTGTGCAGTACTGACATTCAATGATGACAAACTGAATTAGGAGATCAACACATAAGAAATAAGGCCTTGCTTTACTTCCTATATGCTGCCAGGAGTGGCGAGAGACTCAGAAAGTTGGGTACAGATGCCTGAAATTGTGTTATCAGCTGTTTGTGGCAAAGTTGGTTATGTGCTGGGCCAGCTCTGAAGTTTCTGTGACAAATTTAAATATATTCAGAGCCTGGCAATTTACAAAGGCACATGATACTGACAGTAGCTTCCTGAGCCAGTTCTTGGAAGATCTCAACTTCTTCTGTATGGGCTCAAAGGACAGGTGGGTCAGGAGGTCTCTGCACAAAAGTCAAGTCTTTCCTCATGCACTGCTTCCTTCCCTTCATCAAAGTAGGCCTTCAATGAGTGCTTGAGAGGATGTCCTAACAAGAGGTTACAAGAGGTTCTGACAAGGATATTCACACTGGGAGAAATCTTTGAGCCTCAGACTCAGCTATCAAGGCATTTGTCTCTCAGAGCCTATACATGCTGCCAATTCAGGCCAGTCTAGAGTGGGTGCACCAGGATAGGGCACTCTGTCATGCTAAAGAAGGCCATGCTTTCCTGCCTTTAGTCTAGGACATAGAAAAATCCCCAGAGTGAGTTGCCTGATAGACATTACACAGCATCCCAGATCTAGGAGGTCCTCAACATGTATTTCCCCGGAGTTGTTTGGGATAATCTTGTGGGAAACAAGAACACAGGAAAAATGGGTATTTAGTCAACTATAGTAAAAGCAACTTATAAGGAATAAGGTTCACAGAACCATAAGATATCAAGCTGTAAGAGACCCTTAGAGATCATCCAATCCAATCCCTTCAGTTTATAGATGAGAAATCTGAGGCCCAGAGAGTAGAAGTGACTAATTAACCAGAAGGAGGCCACATAACTAATAAGTGGCAAAGGACAATCCTCCCTTACCTGCCCTGGGCCTAGCCTAGCACAACCCAACCAAGTGAGTTTGGGATCAGGAATAATCAGGAACAATCTAGCCCAATGTGACAGTGTTAGAGCATCAGTGTTCAGACCAAATAGAGGACCTTTGAAATGATCAATCCAACACCACTTTTTAATTTCTCCCATGTGAATGAACAATGCTATAATAATATTCATTCTGAAAGAAAGCAAATTTGGGCAGCATGCTGTAGGGTAGTGGTCTCAAACTCAAATAGAAATGAGCCCCACAGCATCTTAGATAACCACAAATTAGCATTATCTATGTTGCAATGTATTATTTATTTTGTTAAATGTTTCCCAATTACATTTTTGTTTGTTTGTTTGTTTGTTTTTGTGGGGCAATGGGGGTTAAGTGACTTGCCCAGGGTCACACAGCTAGTAAGTGTCAAGGGTCTGAGGCTGGATTTGAACTCAGATAGTTCTGAATCCAGGGCCCGTGCTTTATCCACTGCGCCACCTAGCTGCCCCTCCCAATTACATTTTAATCTGGTTCAGGCCACACTTGACTTTGGTAGTATGCAGCTTGTAAGTGATAAGTTTGACACTTCTGGTATAGGAAGATAGAGCGCTACACTTGGAATCAAGAGAAGACTGAGTTCAAATCCAATCTGTGACAATTTCTAGCTAGGTGATCACAAGTCTTTTAAATGTGGATCCTCAGTTTCTTCACCTGTAAAATGATGACAACAACCTTGTAATATCTACCCTACCCTCACAGGTTGGTGTCACAATCAAGTGCTTTAAATTTAAAGGATGGTATAAACATTAGTCATTATCATCATTCCAGCTATTTCCTATTTATAGACTCATAGGAAGTTCTACTGTGGCAGAATATAAGCTTCTTGAAGGCAATGGTTCTTTTGTTTTTGTCTTTATCTCTATGTGTATGCCTAGGGCCTACCAAGACTTGTACTTTAATAAATGCCTGCTGACTAGAAGGCGAGAGCCCGAAGGAACCTGAATACTCCTTTAGAACCAACCATTTCATTCTCCATGTGAAGAAAATAAGTCCCAGAGAGATGATGCTCCTTTACAAAGGTCACCCAACCACTTACCGCCAAAAGAAGCATTTTCCAAATTCTCTCTCCCCCAACCCATTTTGAGAGTTATATCAAGGAAGAGAAATAGGAAACTAAGCTGTTTATCATCACCACCACCACCACCACCACACAAGGGTTAACACAATGCAAATTCACACCCAGTGACCTCTGGGGTGCAAGATTTTCACAGGATGAAAGACCTAGCACTGAAGGGAAGAAGAGATCATTTAGTCCAACCCCTCTTATTTGACAGACGAGCATACTAAGCATCAGAGAGGTCAAGTGACTTGAATTAAGACTGAAAAGCTAGTAAGCACTAGAGGTGGGATTTGAACCCATAACCACTGACTCCAGCACCTGTGTCAGCTCTCCCCATATAGGAAAAAGCTCAGATGTTTTAGTTCAATCGTATCATTTCACCTGTACCCTCCAAAACCTTTTCTTTTTAAACAGAAGCATAAGTAGTAGATGAACATATAAGGCTGGATTGAAATTGGCACAAGTGGAGGGCCGACCCACACCGAGGGGCTCATGGATCCCTTGGAGTCTTTAAATCAGAAATGGATTTCAAGAAAACAGGCAAAAAATGTGGATGTTTTTTAAATCCTTAAGGCCTCTTAGCCTCCGTTCCTCAGACATTTCCCAAGCACTCTGTCTTCTTCCCTCAGACACAGAGGCCCTGCCTCATGACAGCCAGAACCACAGGCCTCTTCTTGGGAAATGAGTTCATGGCTTTTGTCACGTCTGTGCCAGAAACAGCTAAAGCACATGAAGACACAGGCTTCTACTGCCAAAGTGAAGCTGCCCAACTGGTCTGATAGCAAACAATCTCAGGGCTGGGTGCTCCATGGCTTCATAGACATCAACCAGCCACGTATACAGTCAGTCCTTCTGAGCTCAAAGGTAATAAATGGTAATCTGCCCCCCCCCCCAAGGCAATGTTCAATATTTCCTATTTAATGCTAGTCAAGAATCCAGGAAAGTTGTTGGCTTTCTCATAGAGGACAGGGAAGAGTATTATGGAGGCTACATGATACAACATAATCTTGGAGTCATAGGACCAGGGTTCAAATTCTGACTGCTGCATACTGTCTATGTGGCCTTGAATCAGTCATTTCAACTCTCAGTTTATTGATGTTCCTTCGTTTCAGTCTTGTCCTACTCTTTGTGACCCATAATTTGGGGTTTTCTTGACAAAGATACTGGAGTGCTTTGACATTTCTTTCTCCAGCTCATTTTACAGATGAGGAAACTGAGACAAACAGCATCTATAAATTGAGCAGTTTAAACGAAATGATTTCTAAGGACCCTCCACCCCTTAATCTATGACCCTTCTTTCCCCTCTCCAGACTATCAAGAATAGTCTAACGTGACACTCAAGATTCGGTAGACTCACCTCCACCTCTTAGCATTCCTAATTTTCTTCCAAGTTCACCTCAAATGCCACTTTCTACATGAGACCATTCTTGACTATCCCCTACAAAATCACCTTGTATCCATCTGATATATGCTTAGAGGTGCACATGTCATTTCCCGATAGAAAGCGGGCTAACTGAAGGCAGGGACTATTTCATTTTTCTCTTGGTGTTCCCAGTGCCTAGCACATAGTAGGTGCTCAATGGTTGGTTCCAGGTGGGTAAGTGGAGGTAAGGAAGTTGATGCTAGGCAAAAAGCTAATGGAAAGGAAGAGGAAGAGGAAGAGTGTCAGAAAAGAACAAAGGCAGAGTTATTGTGGCCACCCAGGGGGCGTTAATTGAAAGCACTAAGTCTTTAAGTTGAAAATGTCCTGTATGCTAGCCTTTGGGGAAAAGAATGTAAATTGAAGGCCTAGGGGGTTCAACTCTCCAGGAAGTATTATATACTTGAAGCTGGGAAGGGATCCAAGTTATCACCTAGCTCAAGGGCTTCATTCACAGAGACAGAAAGTGAGGGCAAAGAATGACTTGCCTGATGTCAAACACTGAGTTGTAAGGACCAGAGTGGGAATGTGAACCCAGATTCTGAGGCCAAAGGCAAGGAGGATTCTTGATCATGGAATACACTGCCTCCCTAAGGGGAAACAGCTGGGGGTAAGGATTTGGACTAAGTGATATCTAAATAGGCAGATTACAGATCACATTAGTGTGCATGAAATTCAATTCAGCCAACATTTATTAGGCACCTATTAAGAACAAATGCCATGCTAGGGAAATCCAAAAATGGGGGAGGGGAAAGAAAAAGAAAAGAAAAAAAAACTTTGCCTTCAAAGAGAATCTAGTTTAGTAACTATAGTACCTGTGGATCTTTTCCACTAAAATGATGCAAAAGAGGGAAAATAATTAATCAAAACCCCCTGAAAGGCTAACATTCATTTTAATCAACTGCAGCAGCTGCCTTTTGAGGGACAAACTGGGAATGGATGTATATTACAGAAGAATAGGACCTGGATATGAATGCCAATCCTGCTACCTGCTAGCACAAAAGGACATGCAAGGTCTTGTGTAACTCATTCTAGTCTCTATTTCCTCCTCTGTAAAAGGAGCGGGTTGGATTAAAGGGCCTCTGGGGTGTCCCTCAGCTCAAAATCTGGGAGCTTATCATTTTAGGAGACACCTGTTTATCTGAGGGAGGAAGAGCAAGAAGAGGGAGAAGAAAATCCTAGGAGTCAGAAGCTTCCAACCCAGGGATTTAAGGGTTAATACCCTGAAGGGGATAGACCAGATGGTACCAGAACTATTGTAATGATAAAGAAACATTGGCTAACCAGCAGTCAACAAAAGGAGATAAAATTGTTTACAAGAAATTTAAAAGGGGATGGGAGGCATTTAGTTAGCTTTGGGAAAGATCCTAAGCAGAAAAAAATGTGAGCCCCACTAAAATCTTCAATCTCTCTCTCTCTAGACTTGATGGTCCTGCACAGAGCAAGAGGCAGCACGAGTAATCCCCAAACCTCCCAGCTAGTCCTGAGGTGCCCTCTTCCCCTTCCCCCTATGCCAGCCACCTGGAATCACAAACTGGACTGGTTTGAGCTGCCTCTCCTCTCCCTTTCATGGACTGCAGTTTACCAAAATAAACAAGGCTACATTTAATTAAGCAGAGCTTCTTAGAAGCTCAAATACTCCAGCAAAGAAATGACAGGTTAGCTGAGGTCTGGGTGTAGAAATGGCTGTCTCTCTAAAGAAGGCACACCCTTACTTGCTTGGATCTAGCAACATCCCCAACCCCCTTATAGGCCCTGATTTGCAAGAAGGGGAAGGGACTCTTTTTCACACCTTTGCGGGGTCATTTTAAAAACTGTGTATTTAAATCAGACTTCTTACCATAATTTACTTAGCTATTTCCCAACAAATGAGAATCTACTTTGTTTCTACTATGTTGTTTCCCAGAGGAGGAAAGAGAGGGGCTCCTCTCAGTAGAGAGACGAGGGAGTACAGGTGTGGAATGTTGGATCATATGTGTTCTGTCATTTGGGGATGAGTTTTGCTCATAATTTTTTTTCTGTTACAAAGAAGGATTCATATGGGAGGTGGCTTTATAGTGAGAAATCATTCCAATATTGTTTTTTAAAGCTATAAACAAAACATATTCATGGGTTTAAGAAAAAAAACACACCATATCTCCCTTTAAAGCAGCATACCTACCAAGCTCTCCCGTAGGAAATCTGAGAACAGCCAAATGTTGTTTTCTAAGAAAATAAACCACAAAGGGCTTGTTTCCCTAATTGATGGAATGGGATGAGGGTACTGACTGGTAACCAGCAGTTTCAGAATGGAACATGCAAATCCTCTGGGTGACTTGAAGAGGAGCTGAAGGAAGAGCTAACTAACCACTCCGGAGGACTTAACTCAACAGAAATGGTGCCGTGTCCCAGAATGGCTGCAGTGCCTTGGAGTTCACTCAAAGCAATGCTGAAATGAGTGAGTTTTCCATGTGCACATGGATGCAAACATTCACCAGTGACGCCAGAAGCCAGTGGTTTAAAAAAGTTACTTCTATGGATTTGTGACCTCCTCAAAGAGAGGACTCCCATGATGACCAGAAAGCTATCCATCCAGGCTTCCTCACCTGGAGCGACTCTTATCTATAAGCTCCGGTAAATCCTCCACAGGGAGTCTATTCAGCATACTGAGCGGGGGCCTTCCCCTAAACCTCCTGGATACCAGTGGAGATCACAGCTGTCCCTCACTTTCATTTTTTTGTAGTTTTCTATGAAAATAAATCAGGTCGGAATGGCTTCCCTGGAGTTGCCAAAGAGCTGAAGGTACTTCCTTTGGTGGCTATAAAAACTTAGAAAATGTCCAGGCACACCTAGGTGTCCAACGATATTCTACATAACACATATACCGTGCAATATATCTAAACTCTCCGTAGCCCCCATTGGTCTGGTACTGTTCTGAGTCATATGTAGGAGGCTGATCTGGGATGAAAAAATTTACTAAAGATCATATGAACTCCAAGAATTTAAGAGACTTTTAACTATCTGGTTAACATAGATTATGACATTCACTAAGTTTTATGTTGTCAAATTAATTTGGATGCTGCCTCAGTTGGAAATGACCCCATCCTAGACTGTACTCAGAAAAGCCAACTGGGGAAATGAAAGGCCTGCTGTCCTCAGCCTGGTCCCAACACATCTGAGGTGTCCCGTTCAGTTCTGGGCATCACATCACCAAGAAAGAGAGTATGCAGAGGATACAAAGAAAGATGGCTAGGATATCTTTGAGTATATAGCATATAAGAATAGGATCAAGGAACTGGGAATGCTTATCCTGGAGAAGACTTGGGGGGCACAGTACAGTTGTCTTCAAATACATTAAGGAGGATTAGATGGGCTCTGCTGGGACCCACAGAGTAAACCAGGAGCAAAGTGTGGAAGTTCAGCTCAGAATAAGGAAACACCAGTAATGAGCTATACCCCAGAATGAAATGGGCGGTGTCAGAAGGTGGTAGAGTCTCCTTCACTGGAGATCTTTAAAAAAAAAAAAAAAAGGCTGAAACTCACATTGTTGAGTATGTGTAGAGAAGACTCTTTTTCAGGAATAGATTAGTTTGGAGCCCAGCTTCTTAAAGCACAGGTCAAGTAACTGAATGGGGGGCAGGGGGAAGTCATGAAAAATTTGGCAACAGTAAAAGGTTACGTATATCTGTTTTATATACCTATAAACCTAGGGTCACATAAAAATATCTCAGGCAAAAAGGGATCTTGAGTGGAAAAAGTATAAGAAGCCCTGATCTAGAGGGTCTCTGAGTGACTTCCCAACTCTGAGTATCAGGGTAAGGGACCCAGGATAGAGCTCAAGGTTCTAAGAATCACAGGTAGCCAGGACAGCTAACTTCCCCCAACACAGCCAGGGTCACACGGGCATGCCACCAGGCCAGGGCAGAAATTGAAGCGTGACATTTCTGACCCAGAAATCACCATGTGGGATTTCTTAGGGCTGAAGCTGTCCCTGAGGTGCTCATCTCCTTTCCCCAGGTACACTTTTCGTGAGGCCAGACACTGGTGCACACTGTGAGATCCGCAGCTTGGAGACTCCCAAGATGCTGTTCAGATAGATGCCAGCAGACAGAGCAGGTAAACGTCTCCAGCCAAGACAAGACCTTAGCTATGCTGGCACAGACAACACATCCTGGCTCTACTACTTATTACCTGAGACAGTGAGGTGCCAGAGTGGATAGAGCACTAGACTTAAGGAGTCTGGAAGACCTGAGATTGAATTTGTCTCAGAGACTTACCCAGTCCGGTGAGCTAGTAAGCAATGAGCCATGTTTACTTTCTGAGAGTTTCGATTTCCTCATCTGTAAAATGGGGACAATGACAACACCTCTCTCCCAGAGTTGTTGTGAAGATAAAATGGGATAATATTTGTCAAAGACTTTGCAAACCTTAGAATGCTATAGAAAAGTAAGCTATTCTTATTATTACCTATGCACTTTGGAGAAAGTTACTGCCCCTCTATGGAACTCAGTTTCCTCATCTACAAAATGAGAGGGTCAGACTTTAGTTTCTAACTCTAAATCTATGATCCTTTGATCTCTGGGCATAGATCTGAAATCTTCCCAGTTTGGCTGGACCATCAGTTTCAAGAGCCCATAGTCAGTGCGGGGCCTTTATGCAGCAGACTTTGTAACCTGTCCCTTCTTGCTGATTTCATGTCTTCCTGACTGGAAAGGTGCTACTACATTGAAGTCACCTCCTTCTATGCCACCGATTTCAGTGGAGAATAGTAAAGGAAAACATTGGGCATAGCTAAAGCAACAGACACTAGCCAGGAGAGAGGATTCAATTCTGTGGAACAAACTGTTAAGTCCTTTTGAGCTATCAATGAGGGCTAGAATAGGCGGGAGGACTTTGAGGGGCGGCGGGGAGAGTGGAACTTAATGAAGCTGAGTCCTGAAGGGTGGGTAGCAAAGCATCAGTGATCAGAGGACAGAAAATTCCCAGAAGGCCCATGGGAAGGAAAGGCACGAGGCAGAAGGTTTCTGCTGGAGAACGATATGAAACGACAGGGGACAGAGGTAAGTTATGACGGGCTTTCCAAGTCTGGCAGATGAGTTTGGACTGGAGGGTTTAGGAAGCAACGAAAGTTTCAGAACAGACGCTAGACATGAACACGGTTTGAAAGTCACGAGAAGAGCCTGGTGCAAATCCCAGTGGGCTCTCTAAGCCTGCAGTTTCTTCATCTGCAAAACAGGGACACCTGTATTACCTACTTCACAGGGTTCCTGTGAGGCTCAAACAAGACAGTACATGGAAAGCCTTTTGTAAACCTCCAAGTGCTCCATAAAGTGTCCGCCATTATTGACTCGGGCAGCTACTTACAGGAACAGCCACCATTGTACTTACATAACAGTACACACTGCATGTTACCCTCTGGGTCTGTTTAGGTGCTTGGCGCTGTTTGTCCCTACATTAAATGGCCAAGGATGGGCACTCTGTTTCTTTGTCTGCTTTTTATTCTTTTCCTATCTCCTCCCCTGAGGACAGAGTCAGCACCACTTCTCAATATCGGTCAATCTGCCTGCCTAGAGCAACTCCTCCCCTTCTGCCCCCTCCCCACTCCCTTTCAAGGGACTGCTTCTAATCTGAGAGCTTCAGAAGGGATTTATTTAATACTCAACAAAGTACCTGATATAGTCATTAGAACTGTGTGTAAAGTAAAAGTAAATAGCTTCAGAGAGGGAACCTGAGGAGTAAGAGAGCTTCAGTGCATGGCCCTTGTTCAGTAGACTTTCTAGTCTGCCTACTCCACAGACTTTCTTGCTGACTTCATGGTTCTTGGCTGTATTTCAAAGAGGTGAGATGTTACTATATTAAAGTCAAGAAGCATAATCCTAACAATAACGACTGACACTTTATATAGCACTTTAAATTTTACAAAGGATGGGTTACAAAGGAAGGGAGTTTTTACCAGAAAGTTATAGAGATGTACAAAAAGGGTATCGACAAAACATTTTAAAAGAATAAAAGAGCTTACACAGCCAGCCTCTCGGTGACTCTGGGAAATCCTTAGCATAAATATGATTAAGTCCATTTTAAAGAAGAAAAAACTGAGGCTCAGAGTGATTCATTTACTCGTTTAGAATCATAAACGAGAGTACATATCAGAGGCAGAATTTGAACCGAGGTCTTTCTGTCTCCAAGTCCAACATGGTGCCAAGCAAAACACAAGCCATCATTGACTGAAAATGCATAGCCCCGCCCCCATGTTTTCCCATCCACCTGAGTGATTAATCACCCTTTCCCTCCTCCCTTTCCCAGTGTACACAGTTCTCATCAGCTGCCTGTGATTAAGCTGTGTTGTTAGGAGAGCCTCTGATCCCATCGATGTGCCAATGACCTTTAGGAAAAGCAGACCTGTGGGTATGTCTCAGAATCGTAGTATTTCTTCTTTGGTGACAAACAGGACCCCTCCCGGCTGCCTGCGGCCAACCTCAGCTGGAGAGGTTTGATTACTTGAAGTATGTTATCTATCACAGGAGCCTGAGTCTCCCTGAGCAGGCTCTCACCGCCTCTGACCTGCCTGATATGTACTCGAGGTGCCTATTAAAAGCTATTTAAAGCATTCCATCAAAAACATGTTTTTATACTGACCCAAACCCTGGTCGCCTCCACACACAACCAAGCCCCACTTACTGCCGTTGTCATCAGAGTCTTCGCTGCTGCTAGGGAGCCGACCTCGTTTCATGATCTCCCCGGGAAACAGCGGGTGGCCTGCAAGGCAATGAGACAGCCCTTAACCCAAGATAATAACACACAATCACCAAGGACTGACAGCAGACACACGCAAACACACAGCTCCCGGGAGGAGCACTTGGAACATCAATGGCCAGAAGTCACAACAGGGCTGAGGCATATCACCACCAACAGAGGAAGAAAATGCACCAGGGATCCAGCAGGGGGTTGAAGGTTTGGGAAGATTGCTGTGCATTCCCATGTCCCCAAGGGTTCCAGCCCAGGCCTGCAGATTCCTGGAGGGAGCTCCTCGCCCAGTTTCAAAAGTCTCGCATAGACACCACAATAATAAAGCCAACTTCTTACCTCCAGACCCATTCAGAGTTTAGCTATGGCTCTATAAGCAAGGTCTACGAATACTGACATTACTTAGGGGAGGTATGGGGGTATGGGTGTGTTGGGGGGGAGGGGAGGGGGGAGTAGAGATAATGATGCTTTTTAGCCAAATTTTGTGCTTTGGAAACCAGCCCGTTCCAACCGCCCTGAAGGATCCAATCGCTTGTATGCCAGGAAAGGCATGGCCTGGACAACAGTAATGCAAATTTCTCCCCCGGCCACCTCCACACCCCTTGGCTACCCATAGCAGCAGCATCCTTGTTGTTACAGGGGGGCAGGGTCTATCAGGGTTCATCTAAGGAAAGGATTCAATCTGTGGGCCCCGCCCTTGCCTGCCATGCAGAAGCAGTAAGATGGACCCAGACTTTCTTACCAGACCTTCTTGCCCTTTTTAAGAGGATCTGATCAGCCGAGAACCTTGGGATTCAGGGCTAGGAAACCCTAAATCATAGAATTAGAGCTAGGAGAGACCTCAAAGGTTAGCTAGTTTAATAGCTTCATTTTACACATGAAAACCTAAGGCCCAGAGAGGTTCAGTGACCTTCCCGAGGTCACCAAGGAATTAAGTGACAGAGATGAGACAGGAACCCAGACCAGCTCTTCAAATGTAGTGGGCATTCCACTATCCTGTCCCACCTTTTCACGGTAGGGATGCAATCAGTTCTGGCCCCCTACCATTCACACAGGAATGAACAATGTGGCTTACCAATCTGCTCTCAAAAAAAAAAAAGAAAAAGGACTAGTGTCGCACTGTTAAGGTTAATCTGTTTTATTACCATCTTCTCCATAAGTCTAGGCAATCAACAAAATCAACAGATCAAGTTCTGATTTTTCTCATTTGCTGATTTCTGAGGAATAAATCCAAATAATGAACATTTAACTGGTCTTCAGGAGCTGGCAAGAACCAGCTATAGCACATCATTGGGTGTCGAGGAATCAGCTACCCAAAGCTCAGCATCAATAGCTAGTATTTATTAAATGAATATGCTTTCTACGGGAAGCTAGGTAGCGCAGTGGATAAAGCACCAGCCCTGGATTCAGAAGGACCTGAGTTCAAATCCGGCTCAGACACTAGCTGTGTGACCCTGGGTAAGTCACTTAACCCTCGATGCCCTGCCCCCCCCAAAATAATAGATATGCTTTCTAGTCAATTAAACATTTATTAATTACCTACTATGTGCAAGGCACTGTGCTCTGAAACCCATGTCATAACAACAGTGACAAAGAAATTAGTACCCTGTTCTTTAGAAACTGACATTGCTAAATAGACAAGAGAGCAAAGAGGCAGAGGGATCCTAAATTTAGAGCCAGAAAAGGCCTTAGTGAGTACCTGGTGGTCCCCCTTCCTTCTCCCCCCTCCCTTATTTTATTTATTAGGTAACTGAGTTTCAGAGAAATAAATTCTTGCCCAATGTCATCCAGCTAAGGCTTGGAAGGGCTAAAATTTGAACACAGGTCCTCTGACTTCAAGTATCCAACATTCTTCTCAAGGAAACACCACCTCAGAGAGCAGAGGCACATGCCAAGGGGCGGTGCTGGTGCAGAGAAAGAGGGCTGTACTTAGAAAAAGTTGGAGACCTAGTTTGAATCTCAGCCCTGACTAACCTCTCTAAACCTCAAGTTCACATCCCTGTGGGTGTAACACATACTTGTGCTCTTGGAACTCTTGCAGAAGTGTGCTAGTACCTCAAGGTACTAGAATACAATTACCCGCTATGACCCTGAGAGAAACAGTGCTCCTTCCTCCAGACAAAGAGAACAAAAGCACCATCCCCCAAACACAACCCCCTTCTAGCCAGGCCTGGAAAGAGCTGCCTTTCTCCTCTCACCACCAGCCGTACTTACCCAGATTTTTCAAGATCCATCCAGGTGTGTCTTCCTCACTGCCCCACCTCCCACACTCTAGATCTCTCCTTCCTCTTAAGTTACACAGAACTTTGTCCCTACGACTCAAATACTCATCACATTCTGTTCTATGCTTAGGCTGAGTCACACACAGGTCACAGAGGTTTTATGCCCGCTGAGAGATTCCTTGAAGACTATCCTTATCTCATTAATCTTTAGATCTTACAAACAAGCCCAGACATCACAGAATTCAGAACTGGAAAGGACCTTAGAAAGCATATATACCGGAGGTTGGTTCTTAACTCGGAACCCATGAACATTTTTAAAAAAATATTTTGATAATTATTTTGTTATATTTCAAATCGGATGTATTTTATTTTATGTATTTAAAAACACTGTTCTGAGAGGGGTTCACAGGCTTCACCATGGCTGCCAAAGGAATTTGTGACACAAAAGAGGTTAAGAACCCTTGGCCTAAACCAAGCCCCTCAATGAACAGAAGAGGAAATTGAGGCATTGTATGGGGAAATGGCTTGTCAAAGGTCACAAGAGCTAGAAGGTTAACAAACAGAGCTAGAACAGATTCCAATGCCCAATCTAGTGGTCTTTCCACAAAATTTTGTTGTTTCTTGGGGACAGTCTACCTTTTTCCTTTTTTTTTTTTTTTTTGGATCTCCAGAATTGAATACAGTGCCTGGTACATAAATAGTAATGATTAATAAATGCTTATTGACTGATTGGCTGACAAAAGGTGAGAAGGAAAGGGTAGAACAACTCACCTCTACACTCAGAAAAGAGAACAGACTGTGATTCAAGTGTGGGAAGGAGCGAGGCCTATTTTTTACAAAAGGGGAAATACCACCCACCATCCATCCTTGCAGAGAAGTTTCAATATCACAGTCCCTGATGTTGAAGAATGTCTAAAAAATGCACTTCTTTTCAAAAGGAGCAGAAGAATAACATTTGTAGGACAGTTGGGAAAGAAAAGTGACGATCACAGTACGGTGCTTTACAGACCTGGAAGGAATCTCAGAAATCCAACTCCTTCATTTTACAAATAAGGAAACTGAGACCTATGGAGGTGACATGACTCGTCACAGTGGTAGTAAGTGGCAAAGCCAGGACTTGAACTCAGGTCCTCTGACACCAAATCCCACTCTAAACTGGTAACCTCATGATACAACTTTCTGTGAGAAAAGATTGTTTTAGAAGACCATCTTGTTTGCTTCATGCCTCACCAATCTAAGTCCTTCCTGGAAGGGATCTAGGAATCCCATGGGATAAGAGGATCTGAGAGATCCTCTCTCTCTAAAACATCTAAGGTCTCTTCCAGCTCTAAACTTGTAATTCTAGACCACCATCATCCCAAGATCCAATCCCACAAGCATTTATTAAGCACCTACTATGTGCCGAATGCAGGACTACCAACAGGGTAACAGGATTAGTGCATCTTCACTGGTCCAGACAACTTCACCTCTTCCAATTCCTTATAAACCAAACTGCCCTCCTAGCTTTCGAACAAAGCTCCAGGCTGGAGAGAATGCAGACTGGAAAAGAAAATGCAAATGGTGGCCAACACAGCAGGATGCTCCAGAAAGCATTCGAATACTCTCTTAAGCAAAATTATGTAAGTAAAAGGAGATGAAAATAGTTCCCCCCCCCTCTAATGAATTCCATTTTTAGCCACAGAGAAAGCTCCCAAGTAATGAAGGTTGAGAAGACTCTTTATTTCTCTGGGGACTCCAGGGCTATAATAATGGGGGTTGTATAGTACTGAATTTCCCCCTCTGCAGCTCTGATGTACTTAAGCCTTGACAAAAGGCTGATTTATCTCACTCAAAGTTTCTTTACTATATCAAGGAATCAGATCGAATGTTACTGCCTCCCAGATGGATTGTCCTAGGGTTACAGGCTGAAAACATCTGGCCATTAGGAACTAGTGAGAAACTCTAGTCCAATTCTCCTTCCTAATTATTTCAGTTCTCGAGTTGACCATCCTCTACAAGGTTCTCAGAGGTCCTTGAGAGGTCGGTGCTGGACGGGTAGGGATGCCAAGGAGAGAGTCACAGATCAGTTTACCTTACTGTAATAAGAAGACACAAAAAGTTAGAGCTCTGTCCTAAAATCTTCATCTGTTCAGGTTATACAAACAAGCTCGATAAGTATTTTTGAGAACAAGGAATCGAATCCTGCCTCAAACATTCACTCCCGATGGGGAGTAATATACTCTTTGAGTTCCTTATCCATAAAATGGGGACAGTGACAACTGCTAATATTTATACAGAGTTTTAACTTTTATAAAGTACTTTAAATATATGTATATGTGCTGCTATGTATATATACATATGTAGTATACACAGATGAGCTTACATGTGCATATACAATATCATCTGATCTTTGTAACAACTCTGTGAGCTAAGGGCTTTTATTAATCCCATTTAAGAGATAAGAGAACAGGCCAAGAGTGGTTAAGTGATCGCCCAAAGTCATACAGCTAGTAAGTGTCTGAGCATGGATCTGAATTCAGGTCTTCCTGACTCCAGACCCAGAACTCTATCCACCTAGCTGAATAATCACCATGATTTCATAGGGTTGCTGTGGGAATCAAATTAAATAATATACAAAAAAGGCTTTACAAATGCTATATAAGGGTGAAATATCATTATTATGATGTCCCCTTGTGTTAAGGCACTGAGTTTTGTCCATCCTTACTTTGAAATGCCCTCCAGTCACTCAGTCGGTCAGTCAATAAACATTTATAGAGCATCTGCTACTATGCCAGGCACGGTGCTAAGTGCAGTGGATACAAAAAGAGGCCAGACACAGTCCCTGCCCTCAAGGAGTTCATAATCTAAGGCAGAAGAGAACAAACAAACACATTTTTACAAACAAGCCATAAGCAAGATAAAGAGGAAATAATTTAAAGAGGGGAGGCCCTAGAATGAAGAATTACAAATAGGATGGTAAGCTGCTTTAGTGCAGGAACCATTTTTGGCTTTTTTGCTTATTTATCCCCAGTGCCTTGCACATAGTAGGCACTTTATAAATTTTACTGAATTTGTTGATGCCACCGGAATATCACCCCGACTTTCTATTCCTACTGATTAACAGTCATGGGCAGCTAGGTGGCGCAGTGGATAAAGCACCGGCCCTGGAGTCAGGAGTACCTGAGTTCAAATCCGGCCTCAGACACTTAACACGTACTAGCTGTGTGATCCTGGGCAAGTCACTTAACCCCCAATTGCCTCACTAAAAAAAAAAACAAGTCTAGTAACAGCCCAACCAATTTACCTCCCCAAATGCAATCCCTTCCTCCTAATTCATTTACTAAATCAAGAGCCCTAAAACAGACTTCATCTGAGTTATTTCCCCTATTCAGAAACCTTTAATAGCTCCCTATGCTGGTGGTGGTAGAAGTGAATGAGGTACCCTACAGCCAGGGACTACTCTGTTTTGTCTTTGTATCCCCAGTACCTAGCCCAGGGTCTTGCACGAAGGAGACCTTCACTTGCTGAACTGAATGAAACTGAAACGAAGTGAACTGAATTCCCACTGCCAATAGGAGAAAGTCCAAACTGCCCAACCAGGCACTCATGGATTCCTGAAAATCTGTACTCTTTCCCAAGCTGAAACACTGGCTTATGTTGCTATCCCAGCCCCCTACATCCTCTCCCCCCTTCTCAGTCCTACCCTAGAATAAAGGAAGAAGAGATAGCAGGGACCTTAGCAACCATCTTGCCCAAGCCTGAGACCCAAAGAGTAGGCGTGGTCCCAGCTGAGATAGGACCAGAACCGAGATCTCCTGATGCCCAGTCTGTGGACCCAGTTACTATATCATAACTCCTCTAAAAGCTGATGATGCAGAAGCATGAGTTTGATGCAGTGGGGAGGGGAAAAGGCTAGATTTGTTACCAGAAGGTACTGGGTTCAAATCCCAGCTCAGTCTAGAAGGTAAGGGAAAGGAACAAGCATTTTTATAGTATCTGTTCTGTGTCAGGCACCAATATTCTCTCATTTGATCCTCACAATAACCCTGTGAGGTCGGTGCTATTATTATCCTCATTTTACAGATGAATAAACTGAGGCAAAGAGAGGTTAAGGGACTTGCCCTAGGTTACACTGCTAGTGAAAGCGAATAAGGGGGGCAGCTAGGTGGTGCAGTGAATAAAGCACCGGCCCTGGATTCAGGAGGACCTGAGTTCAAATCCAGCCTCAGACACTTGACACTTACTAGCTGTGTGACCCTGGGCAAGTCACTTAACCCTCACTGCCCTGACAAAAAAAAAAAAAAAGCAAATGAGGCCAGATTTGAACATGAGTCTTCCTGAGGCCCAGTCCTCCATTCACTACACCACCAAGCTGACTCTTACACTTCCATATATGACTTTGTGCAAGTCAGTTGGCTGCTCTTGAATTCAGTTAACTCATCTGTAAAATACGGGATTTAGACTACACAGCCTCAAAGTTCCCAACACACTCAATTAGAAATCCTATAGCGTGCCTCTTTCTTCAGGAACAGTCTCTAGCCTCCATTTGACCTCGCCTGAAGGTAGGTACTCATTCAAACTCAGAAGACTCTCCCCTGCCCTTGTGTACCAACTACAGCATTCCCCATCTCTGCTCCCCAACACTTCATTTAACCTTGCTTCCCCAGGTCAGGGACTGGATAAAGCACGGAATTCAAGAGTTCCCAATGAAGCTCTGCTGATTACTTCTTGTGTGACCTTAGGCAAGTCACTTCCCTTCTTCTAGGGAGTTTCCACTTCCACAAAATAAGAGGACTGGGCCAAATGATGTCTAAGGTCCCTTCCAGATCTCGAACCTATCACAATATGCTGCATAAAACTTCATGTAGCATGGTATTTTTTCTTTTTTTTTTTTTTTTTTTTGGTGAGGCAATTGGGGTTAAGTGACTTGCCTAGGGTCACACAGCTAGTAAGTGTCAAGCATCTGAGGTCAGATTTGAACTCAGGTACTCCTGAATCCAGGGCTGGTGCTCTATCCACTGCGCCACCTAGCTGCCCCGTAGCATGGTACTTACTGCTCAAAGATAGGATGGAGACTGAATGCCTGAAGCTATAGAAAATACTCAGGACTTCTGCAAATGAAATCCTATTTTCACAAACCCAAAGGATTTTGGAATGGGAAGAACTCCAGAAGCCAAGTAATCCAACTCATGCATGAGCGAGAATCCCTTCTACCACATATCCAGTCTGTGGCTATCCAGGCTTGACTGGAAGGCCTCCAAAGTGAAATCTTCCACTCCAGGCCACAGCAGCCCACTTCACACCAACTGTTGGAAAGGGTTTCCTAAGGTCAAGGCTAAATCTTCCTCTTCCTAGTTTCTACCCTTTGCTTCTATTTAGCCTCTGGGTCCAAATGCGAGTCTTTGACCTTTTCTCATTTCCATCCGGTTCTGCTTGACTTTTAATTGGCAATGGTCCCATCCAGCTCAGCTTTCATTTTGTTCTGCCCCTTCCTCCATCTCTGTCATCTATAATCTCACCCACAAATGGACAAGAAAACAGCACTGGTGGAGAATGCCACTGGGAGGCAGATCAGTACAATGGATTTGGGATCAGAGGACATAGGTTTGATTTTCAGCTCTTCCACTATGTGACCTTAAAGGAGTCATTTCAATTGTTTGAGCTTAGAATCCTTTGTCTATAAAGAAAAGGGCTCCTTACCTCCAAGGTTTAATGTAACCACTAATATACACTGGATATATAAAGACCTGAATGAAGGTTCCAAGAATACTGATTGGAGTCTTCTTGGTAGGAGAACAAGGACAAGAATCATAAAGGCTCTTGGATTGGCATGAATGGCTTGCAATGCACATCGATGCTTTGCATACCCACACTAGTGAGGTCATGAATTCATTAGTAATGTGCTCGGAGCCAGAAAAATCTTCTACTGAGCAACATTTTCAAAGGCACATGTTCCAAGGGCTGTTTTAAAAGACTCTAATTTTCTCAGTTTCTCAGAAGGTCAGTGACTGGCGCTCGATGTTATCTTCGAGGTCATCTAGTTCTACCTCCTCATTCTAATAAGGAGAAAACCGTTCCAGAGAGAAGTGACAATCACACGTGACAGCATGGAATGTCCAATCCTGCCTTCCCTGCGTGGATCCTGAACCAACATTTTCTCCCCGAAACTGACCATTACATGAAACAAAAGGTCTTTTTGACTCCAGTCTTTTATCTGAAATGCTTATTTTCCCCACTAGGAAAATAACAATAATAACTGACACTGGGATAGTACTTCATGTTTGCAAGGCATTGACCATTCATTGATTGGGTACCACGGCACAGTAATGGCCAGTATTCATGTAGTGCTTTACGCTTTGCAAAACACTCGATCTTCCCAACAACCCTGGGAGGGAGGTGCTATTATTATCCCCATTTTATAGTTGAGGAAACTGAAGCAAACTGAGGTCGAATAACTAATAAGTGTCTGAGGCCAGATTTTTTTTTGGGGGGGGGAGCGGGGTGAGGCAATTGGGGTTAAGTGACTTGCCCAAGGTCATACAGCCAATAAGTGTGAAGTGTCTGGGGCTGGATTTGAACTCAGGTCCTCCTGACTCCAGGGCCAGTGCTCCATCCACTGCACCACCTAGCTGCCCCTGAGGCCAGATTTGAACTCAGGAAGGTGAGTCCTCCTGACTCCAGGCCTGGCACTCTAGTCATCTAACTGCCCTATTGATACCAAGTACAGCTCTCTAACCGGTTAGCCATGTTCTCTCACAACGAGAAAAACTAGATGAAATTCTCTCTAACATCCCTTCCCAGTGATCCAATGTGGAGCAGTTCGTTCACCTGTTGATAAGTTTATAAAAGCAAGAAAACAAACACAAAAACAAAGCATTTTGTTCTTATTGTCCATCAGAAAAATGGCGGAAGAAAATGTCCCACCGATTTTCCTAAAACTAATTCACTTCTGAAGGAAAGGCAAAGGTGAACCTTCCCAGACCAAAAGGAAAAGTGATTATTTCAGCCACAAGCTGAGCACAAAGAGAGAGATAACAAGGAATGTTGGAAGATCAATATCAACCTATAGCCCATGTGCATAAACAGAGCCACTCCTATACAAAGAAAAACGTGATTCAGGGATTTAGACAAAGAAGTTAATTAAAAACCCATCTCTTAAATTCAGAAACCAGGAGGTCAAAAACAATTTGGTGAAGAATAGTCTCATTTTTTTTTAATCAGCAGAAGAAATTTTGATGTTTCCTTTTGACTCTTCAGTTTAAAAATTATTTTAACTTAAAAAAACCCCTCAATACACGTTTATTTGTTTTAAATGAATATAAACATATTTTGGATCTAGAACCAGAAGAGCTCTTCGAGGTAACCTTGTCCAAATAACTCATTTTACTGATGAGGAAACTGAGGTCCAAAGAGTAACCCAGAAAGTACTGCCCCGAGGTCACAAAGAAAGTTGGTGCCGGTTTCATCTACCATTCTTTCCACTGTACTGCTCAGTCTCCAGCTAATTCATAGAGATGTTCCCATTCAAGGCACCCAATATCTTCATGATCCCCCCCCCCCCCAGGTTGCTTATCAAAGTATGCCCTGAGGAAATGAACAGCAAAAGGAAAAAGGACTGATGTGATTTAAATGTCTTCTCTCCCAAGCTCATTTGCTCTAACCCAAAGAACTGATCTAGTCAAATTTCAGAATTTGTGAGCAAGACACCACCATCTTGGGATGTGGGAAGGTCCTATCCGCCAACCTGCTTGCATTTGTCCCAGCCCAAGACATGATATGGTCTCTAAATTTCCTTCCAGTTCTAAAGTCCATGAAGGGCTTTGATCCGTATGGGTGAATGTAGTCAGCTCTCAATTGTCCAAGTTGTTTTGGTACAGATAATCCAATCCAGCCAAACTGGACTTCTTACTCTTCTTCACAAAATTTGTTGTTGTTGTTGTTGTTCAGTCATTTCAGTTGTGTTAGACTCATCACAACCCCATTTGGGCTTTTCTTGGCAAAGATGCTGTAGTGATTTGCCTTTTCCTTCTACTCAGTTTTGTTCTTGTTCAGTTCAGTTGTTTCAGCCATGCCTGACTCTTCATGCCCGCATATGGAGTTTTCTTGGCAAGGATTCCAGCTCATTTTACAGATAAGGTAACTGAGGCAAACAGGAGTAAGTGATTTGTCCAGGGTCACACAGCTAAGAAGTGTCTGAGGCCAGATTTGTCCTCAGGAAGAGTAGTCTTTCCTGACTCCAGGCCTGGCACTGTATCCACTGTGCCACCTACCTGCCTCTCTTCACAAAATACCTCATCTCAAATCTCTAAGACTTCACCCTGCCTATGCTCCATGCTTGCAGTGGACAATTACTAGAATTCCTAGTTTCCTTCAAACTCAGATCAAGGGTCCCTTTCTAACCTAAGACTTCTCCTAATTCCCCCCCCCCCCCCAACTAGGCCTTCCCTCCCTTTAAAACCATCTTGCATGTATTTTGAATAGATTTCATAGATATATTTATATGCATATATGTTGCTCCTCCCTATTGAACATAAGCTCTTTGAGGGCAGGGACTAAGTCACTTTTAGCCAACTGGCAACAAAAACAAAGGTCACTGGTATGGCCATGGGCAAAAGGAACAGGCATGATATAATTACACTGACGTTAAACCATCAAGCTCCTTCACCTTCTGCTACCCAGCCTTTGACACAGAAGAGAGGGGTTAAAAGAAGAAGGAAGTTATGCCAACTCACTCTCCTTTTTAAATGTAAATCTTAAAACTGAAAAGAATCTTAACATTCAAATCTCCTCATTTTACAAATGTGGAAAGTAAGACCCAGAGAGGAATGACATACAAGAAGAATAATTGCAGAGGGGAAAAAACCCTCCAAAAAAAGACAATAAAGTGTTAGGCAAAATGGGTAAAATAAATAAAATACCTGGCATTTATATAACACTTCATTAAAATTAACTATGCCCGGCACATAGTAGGCACAAAATAAATGCTTGTTCTTCTTTAACTTTATAACAGAAATAACAATAACAACTACATCTGACCCATAGTAGAGACTTCACAAGTGCTTATTATTGTCCAAATATCATTTATATAACCTAATTAGTAACAGTAGTAATGCGTAGATGTACTAGGATCTGTTGAAGGAAGAAGGCATCTTTAGCCTGGAGAAGAAATAATTACAGGGGAACATGATAGAAGTCTGCAAGTATTTGAAGGGTTGGCTATGTGCTGGAGAGATTAATTAGATCTGTTCTCTTGGGCCCCACAGGCCAGAACCAGGAGCAATGGTTAGAAGTTGTAAAGAGGCAAAGTTAGGCTTGCTAAAAGGAAAAACTTCTTAACTGTTTGAGAGTTCTTGAGAAGTGGAATGGTCTGTGTGGAGAAGTGAAGGGTTCCTCCTCCTTAGAAGTTGTCAAGTAGAGACTGAATGACCACTGGAGAATGCCACTACATGTTGGTAAAGTTGTGGATGGGTTCAATGAGATGGCCTAAGGCCCTTTCCAACTCTCACATTTTGTGATTCCATAAGAACAAAAGTAATAATAACTGGCATTTATGTAGTATTTGAAGATTTGCAAAGCACATTAAAACTGTAGGTACTTTACAGTCAATTCTCAAGTAAAGAACTTATTCACCTCTGGTAAAAATCAGCTTGGCCTCAGTTCTTGGTCCTAATGAAATGGTGACATATTTATGTAACTGGAGCTTTAATTAAATTTCTTTTTAAAAAAATCTAACTTTGGGGCAGCTAGGTGGCACAGTGGATAAAGCACCGGCCTTGGAATCAGGAAGACCTGAGTTCAAATCCGGCCTCAGACACTTGACACTTACTAGCTGTGTGACCTTAGGCAAGTCACTTAAACCGAATTGCCCAGCCAAAAAAAAAAAAAATCTAACTTCAAATGAAGCAAAAACACAAGGGTTATATCCAGTTGAATCTAGTACCCCCAGAAAGAGGCTGTGTTTGGAGTGACAGGACTTGGATTCAAAACCTAATTTCACTACTTACTACTTGTGTGACCTTGGGACATGAAACTCATCTGTTAATTCAGGAGGTACAGCTCTGTGAGCCTCTAACTTGCCCATGGTCACACAACCAGAGCGGGTCAAAGGTAAAATTTAAAGGCTTCCCAACTCCAAGTCCTTTTTTATACTATTGGAAGGGTCTCACAACTCATCCCCATTATTGGGGAGATCAAACTGATAAGTACAAGTATCTCCAGGGTAAATGTCTAAGATTTTTAACTGCTCTGACCAGATGTTTTGAGAGGGGGTGAAGGAAACATTCTACAGAGAATGGCTCTCTGCTGGCTCATGACAATTACACTTGCTCAGACTGTTTGTATGTAGCTGTTTTTAAGAACTCCATTCCTTGATCATAGCTAGTGATCAGATGCCATCCGTTCCCACTAACTACATGAAGTCTCACTCTTAGAATGTTAAATTCTAAATGGAAAATGATTTCACATTTCGTATACTTGAGAAGACATAGATACTTACAGGTGATACCTGGCCTTAAGTATTGCTAATTCCATAGGATCATGGGATCCAGAGCTTGAAAAGACCTTAGAAATCAGACCCAGAGAGAAGCGACCTGACCAAAGCCACTTAGTACAAGGAGCAGAGCCTGAATTCCGGCTCCGAATAAGACTGCATTCTGCTATTCTATGCACACAGGCATTCTACCTCAAATTAAGCCACTATCGTTAATGATGCATGAAACCCAAACTAATAACATGTAGGAAAGGGAATAATTACAGATTTAGAGGTGGAAGGGACCCAAGAAGTCATAGGGACACAGACGAAAAGTTGGAAGATACCTCAGAGATCATCTAGTCTTATCCCCTCTTTTTAAAAATGATAAAACTGAGATCTGGTTAAATGTCATATTCAAAAGCTAGGGCTCCTCCTCAACAAACTCCAGTGGCTCTCCATCATCTCTAAGATCAACTATAAATATTCTTGCTTGTTTTTTCTGTTTTCAAAGTTTTTCACCATATCCCTTCCTACCCTCTCATCTTTTTACCTGTTCATTCCATGCACTGTATGGCCTAGTCGATGCCCTACTTGCTGCTCCTCACATGTGACATTTTATCACCTGTCTCCATGACTGGCACTGAGTGTCTCCTAAGTCTTAATGTTCTCCCTCCTCACCTCCATTCCTTGGAATCCCTGGGTTCCTTCAAGATTCAGATCAAGTCACCTTTTGCAGAAAGCTTTTTGGGTTCTCCCACCTACTAATGCCTTCTCCTCTAAAGTTACAATATAGCCACTCTGCATGTATGTATCTGGTAATATCTACCTGTGAGGACACACCAGCTCCCCTGTTAGACTGGGAACTCTTTGTGGGGAGAGAATATTTCCCTTTTGTCTTTATATAATGAAGACTCACCAAAGTATGTAGCACCTGAGAAGCACTTAATAAATGCTTGTGGATTGACTCTAAATCAATTGTACTCTGCTTTGATGAAGACAAACATCTCACATCCATTTAAGAAACTATCACATGAGTAGGGATTATGAGGGATTATGACCGACTTTAAAATGGTCTGAGTCCAATCCCTTCATTTTACAGAGCAGGAAACTTTAGACCAGAGTAATAGGAAAGGGCTAAGTCAAAATTTGAACCCAGTTCATCTGGTTTTAAATTCAGTACACTTTCCACTGCATCACCTTTGTGATGAGTGAAGAGATGGCCACAAGCTCTAGAGTAAAATGAACCCTAGATACTAGGTCATAAAAGAGCCACCCTCTAAGATTAAAGCTAACGAGATAATCCAAGGGAAGCTTCCTAGAAACTAATTACTCTCCAAAGTGATGTAGAAATAGTTCAGGTAAACAGACCATGGTGCTTTTATCCCTATATTCTTTAGGAAGTAGAGAAGCTAAAATGTAATCAATGAAAAATAATGTGTCAATTTGGAAACTGTAACCTAGTAGTAGTATATTACAAGGACAAAGGATAGTGACAAGTGAAACTGAAGACTACCAAGTCTCTGAGTCCAGAAAAAACCCACATGCCTAAACTTGTAAGGGTCGCTGTCCAGGGGAAGTGCAATGATCCGTTCAGCCCAGAGAAGGGAAAACAGGTAGCAGGAGGAAGAAGGAGCGGGGTACACAAGCTGCCTGGACTTAAGCCCTTGACAGGCTGTCCCTTTGAAAAGAGATTAGACTTGTTTGGTTTGCCCCCCTTTTCTCCCCATTCACCCCTCCAAGGGTGTAGTTTAAGGAAGTGACTGTGAGAGAAATTCAGGCTTGATATAAGGGAAAACTCCAGAGGTGAGATGGCACATAGAGCAATTTGAAATGTTGTAGAGAGGATTCATTCTCAGTTATGGACTGGATTTCTTGGCCTCTCAGATGTCTTCCAAGTCTGAGATTCTGCGATTATGAATCAATGTGCAATCTACTTTGTAAGTATTATATCCCTGTAATAGAGGATTATAGATAGCATCCCGGGCACATATACCTGGAAGTGACCTTAGAGGTCATCTATTTCAATGTGCTCATTTTACAAATGGAAACACAGAAGCCCAGAAGAGTTAAATAACTTACTTAAGGTCATACTCTAGAAAAGTGGAAGAGCCAAAATTGAAACTCAGGATATCTAAATGCAATCCCAGCCCCCTTTCCACAACAGAAGGTAATGTCACTCTCTCCTTCCCTCCCACCCTAAACAAGCAACCACAGCGTATAGTAATGTAAATATACCCTAAGCTCATCCAATTCCCTTTAACATGATTCCATATTTGCCAAGTGACATTCTGACCTCATTTCTGTTTCTCAAGTACAGTTCCCTACAGGATGGAAAATGCATTGACCAACAGTTTCAAATATTCAGCCTAACTTGCAATTATATTTCTCACTATAAATTAATAAATCAATATTCTGATTTTCAAGTCAGTCTCCCATTAATCTGATTAATAGGAAATCAACTTGCTAAGACCTTCTCAACCCTAAATGAACTGGTAACATCAAACTAGGCAACTAGATCAAACACTACCAAAGGTGGTGGACTTAGAGTCAGGAAGACTAATTCAAATCCCACTTTGGGTATTTATTACCTGGGCAAGCAACTTAACCTTTTTCAGTTTTAGTTTTCTCATCCGAAAAATGGAAATAACAGCACCCACATTACAGGACTACTTTGGGGTTTAATGGGATAAATACATAAAGCATTTGCAAACCTTAAAATGCTACATGAATCTACCTATTGTTATAAAATTCCTGAACTTGAACAGTAGACCCACATGTTAAGGTAGAATAACATCATTATCTATCTGAATCATCTTATATGGAACAAAGAGGCTTCCGGATGACCAGTAGAGATGTAACAAAGCCCATGTGTTTCTCTCCCAGATAAGCGCTTAAAATCCTTTCTAGGAGCCTATTTACTCTCAATTTACAAGTAATTCTAATAGATTTAGTAGTCTGTTTTCCAGTCAAAGATGAAACTGGGATGGAAAAAGGTAAACAGACAGCATGAAGAATTGACAGTCACTACAACCTTAAATCAACAAGAAAGTTAAACTATCCTCAGATATACTCTGTGAGAAGGCACAAAAAGAACTATCTCAATTAAAAATAAAATTAAAAAACTTAGTGCCTAAAGGAGTAACACTACCTATTAAATTCATAGAGTGTTGGAGCCTGAAGGAATCCTTAAGATTTTAACAATGCTAACAACCCCCGCCTCCCCCTAGGTTTTATAGATGAGGAAACTGAGCCTCAAAAGGGTCAAAAGATTTAGCCATGGACATATAGCTAATACATGAAAAACGTAGGATTCAAAGTAGATCTGTCTCTCAAATCCACTGCCCTTGCCGCTCAGACTCATTGCCTCCTATTCTAAACCAACTCATTCCTGGAGTATTCTGGATAGCTGAAGTTTAGTATTCCACAACACTCAGCAGGAAACAGCCGGACAGCCAGGCCCTAAATTCCCTTCCACCTACTAGTTGACAAAATTCTAAGTGAAGGACAATATAGCACTCTCCCAATTCTCTGGCAAAGATCATTGGAACCACAAACTCAGATGAACATAATTTGCTGCAAAAATTAGGAAAGTGTTAGGAATTCCCAACTGAACTGCATTTCCTATACTCATTATATATGAACAGTTAAAAGATAAAGACTAATGGTATTTCAAAGTAACATGCTTTGACCTAGAATGGATTCCATAACCCTTTAAAAGACACTGCAAGGTAAAACTGAAACTGTGGCTTCCAATCACCTTCCCTGGGATTTGGCCAGACCCAGCAGGTTTTTAGGATAATCTAGAGGTCAGTTGGAAGTTGAGTGCCAACCGTAGAGAACTAATGAGGCTTACCAAAGAATTACAAGACCTTTCTGGACCTCAGTTCCCTCATATGAAACATGGCCTCCTTCAGACTAAATCCTGTGATTGTGAGAAATTAACATCTCAGTGGCTATCTATACCTGACTTAAACTCTATTTTCGAATCTGGTTGATTATATGGTCTGGTTTATTTCTTTTTGGAGAAAGAGGGAGGGGGAACTGTGGATACAAGGCTTTAGTTTGTGACAGGTTGAGTAAGAGATGATGATTCAACTAAAACTCAGAAATCACCAAGTGGCTCTGGCTGGTAATGAGGCCAAAAGAAAGGGTCCCAACCACACTTGGGCCAGTGCCCAGTTCAGGCATCTTAACCACTCTTTTGTGACTATGCACTGCTATGATCACAGGATTTAGGCCTGGTCTCTAACTTAAAGACCACTGAATCCAACCCCCTCAGTTTACAAATGAGGCCCAGAGCCTGCCCCAAACCACAACAGCAGGAAGTGACAAAGCTAGGATTATATTCTCCCTCTAGGTCCAGCACTCTTTTCACTACACAAAAGCTCCATCCCTTGTCACCAACGTGGTTAAGACCCCTCCAAAAATACCGTAAGGACAGAAGGTCCATAACTCCCTCTTAGCTCACATCATCACCATCAGGCAAACGGTCAATGGCTTACTCAGTTAAATCCGAGCTATTTCCTTCAAGGTATTATTTTCTAAATACTCTAAAAGTATAAGGAACACGCATGGTATCAAATTATCTACTAACTGTAAAAAGGACTTTTTTATGTCTCTACTTTGAACACTATAGGCCTTAACTAGGGAGGCAAGCTTGATAAAGGAGAACTCAGAAATGAATCAATCAGAAATGAAATTCCTAACAGGTCAAGTAAAGAATGACAGTTGGCTGGAATTTTAGTGAGGTTCCCTCCTGTGGAAATATGTTCTTTAAAAAAAACGACAACTGTTGAATTTCATACAATTAATAAGACCCACAATGGACAGGCTAGGGAGGAAGGTTTGAAAGGGATTCTAATTTGAGGGCTTTTAAAACCAGAGTAGCTTTATGCCATAGTGATTTCTTCCTGCTAAACACAGCAACCTGGTACAAATGAATCTGGACTCAAAAGACCTTAAATCCAAATCCTTGTGTGACCCTGGATGAGTCATTTTTGCCTTTCTTGGTTTTGGTTTCCTCCTGTAAAATGTGGAGTGTGGACATCTTTAAGGTCACTTCTCAGATCTAAATGCATGATCCCACAAGCAAGAAATAACAGTTCTCAAAGCATGCTCAGATTTACAGAACGGTTGCCTCACAACGGCCCTGTGAGATGCACAGTAGTCCAAACTTTGACACATCTATTTTACAGACTAAGGCTGAGAGTGTGACTTGTCCATGGTTCCTCTGCTAGTGTTCCTTCAAGATGCTGCTCCAACATTAGTGGCATCAGACTCAAAAGGAAATAGGGGCCACTAATTCCTTTGGCCACATATTGACTTTGAAAATCACATATTAGCATTATCTCTGTTCTACTGTATTTTTATTTATTTTGTTAAATATTTCCCAGTTGCATTTTAATGGTTCCAGATGCAGGGAATGGTCGACACTTCTAATCTAAGGGAAGTCTATCCTGATCCCTCCAATTTCTAGTGCCCTCTCCCCCAAAACACCACATATTTATTTTGAGTTTATTCCATACATGCTTATATATGGGCAGTGCCTCTCCCCAAGGGGTGCAAACTTTTAAAAATGAGAAATTGTTTCATTTTTCCATCTCGGTCTTCCCAGCAGCTAGCACAGGGTCTGAAACATAATAAGAATTTAACAAATGAGCCAAAGTGCCCAGATCAAACACCCTGTCACTGCACTGTGCTGGCTTTCAGAGGGAGGTGCTTAAAGAGTAAGAGACACAGGGTAATGTCATCTCTTCACCCACTGAAAAGCCACTTTATAAACTCTAGGGTTTTTAATGCAAACTCTGATGGGCCATTAACTATAATGCTGTCAACAGGAGCCACTATAATATTAAAGGCCCCCTGAGCATCTACAGAGATAATAAGAGAAAGGAATAGAATTCCAGCAGACATAAAAATCCCTTCACAGTCCCTGCTCCCTCCAATCCTGACCCAACTTCAAGTAAGCACTAAACATTCATTGGTACCTTTACAGAATCCCAGAAATGGGATGACAGAATTTTCAGAGTTAGAGGGCCCTCAGAGGCCATCCAGTCTAACTGCCAAGCTGGAAATAGCCACCTCTGCATCACATCCCGAAATGGATCACAATGAGAAGGAACTCACTAGTTCTTGAGGCTGGCCTTTCCACTTTGGGCTTTCAATGTACTGATTTTTTTTTCCTCCTCATATCTAGCCCAAGTTTGCCTCTATACAGTGTCCAGCCATTGTTTTGATGCTGGCCTCCTAGCCTCCCCTTCATGGGTGTAGAGGCTGCTTCTTCAAAGAATCACTGAATCCTAAGGGGTGGAAGTTACCTCAGGGGGCTGTCTAGTCAACAAGAACACAGCTGGGCAAACATACACCTCAGCTACTATATTACTGATCCACTGGCCATCCAGGCTTTATCTGAAGACTTCCGTGAAGGGGAAGCTACTTTGTCCCAAGGCAGCCCATTTTCTTTTCGATAGCTCTAATTGTTAGAAAGGTTTCTTATATCAAGCCTAATCTGCCTCTTTGTGATTTCCAGGCTCTGCTCCTGGTTGAAGCTGCTCAGCTTCCTATATGCGGGAGGGGGGGGGGTGGCTTTCAGGCTGGAAAGGGGCTTCGAGTTCATCAAATCTCAGAATTACAGAATCTCGGTGCCGGAAGGAACCTTCAATGCATTTAGCACAAGTGGTCGACTAGATTCTGCCAGAAGAACTTAAATCCATTCCTTCCTGCCGAGGAAGTAGTCCATTCCACTTCAAGACAGTCATAATAAAGAGCTGAATAAATAGGGAAGAAATCACCGTACTTCAACAGGACCACAGATTTGGAGTTGCTGGGAACTTTAACAATTTCTCCAAGGATTCTGAACCTGAATTCTGCAGAGATTGCAGGGGCTCCGTGAACTTGGAAGGGGGACAAAATCCACCTTTATTTTTACTAACCTCAAGTGAAAGTTAGCATTTCCTTCAATTATGAATGTTGGCAATAAACATCCTCCTATGGGGTCCATAGGCTTCACAAAAATGCCCAAGGAATCCATATAATATAAAAGGTTAGAATCCCTGACCTCTCATTTTCCAGCTGAGGAAACCGAGGTAAAAGGCACAAAGATGACAAGCAGCAATGCACCCAAACCTCAGATCACCTGGAAGCTCCTTTTCCAAAAAGTACATGGGTAAACCTATTAGGAAACAATTTCTTAAATTTGTTTTAAAAAATAAACAGATGCTTTCCAAACTCAAGAACTTGAAGTTACATCAAAATGTTATTTTTTGTGTGAGTATTCTGTGTGTTTATGTAATGGGAAAGGTATAATGTTCTCTCACTTTACCCAGCTGGGATCTTATTTCTATGCCCCCTAATTAGGTGTTCTGCTAAAGCCAATTTCAGGATTTATTTAAGAAAAAAGTAAGTCGGAAAGGGTAGGGGAATCGATTGATGTTTTCTTTATCATAAGAGGAAGTTCAATCTGGAAGAAGGTAAGAAATGACTGATAAAAAGACAAAAAAGGCATTAATAAAATGTATTTTTAGAAATCCTGTTAGCAAACACTTCCTGAGCACCTACTAAGGTGCAATGCACTCTACTAAGTTGTTTCTGCTCCAACTAAGTCCTTAAAAAAATACATCAATCAGGCAGCCAGGTGGCACAGTGGATAAAGCACTGGCCTTGGATTCAGGAGGGCCTGAGTTCAAATCCAGCCTCAGACACTTGACACTAGCTGTGTGACCCTGGGCAAGTCACTTAACCCTCATTGCCCTGCCAAAAAAAAAATACATCAATCATGGAGGAAGAACTTACTTAACCACAGGACTGAGCCAGGCACTGGGGCCCACAAAGTTTAACTAACACTTGGTCACTTCCATTAAGCCTACTGAAATCACGCAACACTAATAGAGAAAAATATAGATTATGATTAGAGTTATCTCATTTTTTTTAAGTGAGATCTTAGGGAGAAGGTCATTACTAACTGGAGGGAAGAGAGGTTTCCTGGAAGAAACCCACTAACTCCCCTTAGCAGTAAATTCTGTCACATGAAGGAATACATATGCTTAAAATAAAACCTTTCCTACTAGAATTGTAAAGGGTCCTGGTAATTTCTGCTTTCCCCCCTCTGCAGAATTGACTTGTTTTAAGTGTTTCAACCTTAGCAAAGCCTTTTCGCATGTAGTAACATAGATTTAAAGCTTAGAGTGACCGGAGAGGTCATCAATGAAGCAGGCAGCAAGGTGAGGCAAGCAGTAAGGTGTAGTGGAGCATATGTTGGCAGGGAAGGCTGGAGGGCCTGGGTCCTCATCCCTCTTCAAATACTTACAAATACATATGTATGATCCTGAGACTGGGTCCTAAGCTATCCAATGAGACAGTAACAGCTCATAGCTCATAAGGTTGTGGGAAGAATCAAATGAAATCACATAGGGAAAGCATGATGCAAATGTGAGCTATTATTAACATACCCCCAAACCCTTCACCTTTGAGGTCATCTAATCCAACATGGAAACAGAAGCCTAGAGTCAGTCAGCCAACTGGCATTTATGTATGACCTACTGTGTGCCAGGCATTTTAAGCATTGGAGATACAAAGAAAAGCAAGAGTCCCAGCTAGAGAGAGAGAAGAGGGAGGGAGGGGGAGAGGGAGACACAGACAGACAGACAGAGACCGACAAAGAGAGACAGAGAGCTCAGAAGGCAGGCAGTAAGATTAAGTGATTTGCCTAAGGTTACACAGGAAATGGCAAAACCAGGACTCACACTCTGTCCTCTGACTCCAAATCCAAGGCTCTTTCTACTGCATCAATTTAAAGTAGATCTGGATGAAAACTCGGGTTTCTATACAAATAAATTACCAGGTAATGGAGGCAGGAAGGCTTTTTAATGTTTAAATAAGGATAGGGATTGAGACCCGTGATTTCACTGGTATTAGGAACTCCCTGCTGAATAAACTCCCTCTACAAAGGCAGATCAGATCAGCAAAGTCCCTTTATTTTAGTTTTAAAGAATTCCTTGGTGCAGGGAGATCTTAAATGACTTACCCAAGGTCACAGAGCAAGTATGTATCAGAGATGCAACATGATCCCATCTCTTCCTAATTCTGAGATTAAATCCCTCTCCCCTCCCTCTTGTTCTCCTGTCTGTCTGTCTGTCTCTCCCCTCCACTATCAAAGTAAAGAAGCAGAGTGGATACCCTCAACAGGAGAGAATTCTAAACCTCCAGATAACTGACTATAGAATGACTGCATGACTGAAAGGGGCTTTAGAGATAATCTAATCAAATCCTTTAAATTGACAAATGAGGAAACTGAGACCCAGGCTCACCCAGGTTTGCATTAAGGACCAGAGGCAGGATTTCACTCCGGGTCCTCTGCTTCCGAAGCCTCTCTACTGCAACTCAAAGCCTCCTATGCACAACCAGACATACCGTCAGCCCTCTTCCCCAGCCCAAGCACACACCTAGCTCTTTTTTAGGACCAATCTAAGATGTGGAAAAGCAGCAGCCCCCTAACAGGGCTTCCTGGCAGGAAACCAGTTATCTGATATTCTCAGAATATCCTCACAACCAGATTCAAAGATGTTTTCTGATCCGTCTTCCCTGGGAATTTCAGAGGACTGGAATCCTTGAAGAAGAGGGACAATGAGGATAATTAACAGATAGCAACACTCAGTAGTGGAGAGCTAGAGTTGGGATCGCCTGGATTTAAATCCAGATTATGCTTGATGAATTTGGGCAAGTTATTGACCCTCTCAGGGGATATTCTAGATCAGCCTGTGAAGTCCCTTCCGGTTCTAAAGTTATAGTCCCCAAGAGCTGTGCAACCCCTGGACATCTCTCGGGCAACTCTCTAGGACTTATCTACCAATACAAGGTGCAAAAATGTCCGTACCAGGAGTAATGCATGATGAAATCAGAGATTATGGGGGCATCTAAGGTGGCACAGTGGATAAAACGCTGGCCCTGGATTCAGGAGGGACCTGAGTTCAAACCCAGCCTCAGACACTTGACACCTACTAACTGTGTGACCCTGGGCAAGTCACTTAACCCTCATTGCCCTGCCCCCCCCAAAAGATTATATTGATCTTAAAAAAAAATCAGATTATCTGTGAATAATCAGTAATATTAATTTGCTTCCTGGGCTACAACTATTGGAGGGAAAGGCGTTATTCCACACAACATTACTAATAGCCTCACCTTCTACCCATTTCCTCCCACCCCCCCCAAATACACTTAAAATTCAAAGTACACCTATAAACCGGAGGATTTGAAGCTGGAGGGGACCTCAGGGATCAGCAAACCTAATCCTTTCACTCTATATATGAAGAAACTGAAGCCCAGAAGGAAAAAGCAGCTTATTCAAGATCCTACGTGTAGTTAAGTAGCAACATCAGTATCTGAGTATCTATCAACTATGGTGCTCTGACTGCAAATCTGTGCTTTTTTTTCACTAGATTGGGGGGAACTGTTTAGTGTCTTCATCTAAACTTGATCGAGGAGTGTTGACAAACCTCACGTGGAGGGGTGCACTTCTCTCATGACCTGAATGAAGCACGGTGACTCTTGAGGCTAGTCCCTGGCCCATTGAAGGGATCGTTTTTCTGTGTGCCTAACAGGCGACGCTGAGCTGAAGAATAGAAGCTCCAAGCCCTTGGACTTGAGATGTGCAGACAGACAGCCAGCAAGCTCTCCAGGGTGGCTGGGCTCTCCATAGCCACCTGACGAGCAACAAACCCCTCAGTGTATTCCATTCCTGCTGGAGGAAGTTTCCAATGCTCTCCACCCGGAAGGCAGTTTTTCCGTCTTCATTCGTACCCTGCTGCCACAATTGTATAAGATAATTAAATGAAGTCAGGATTCGCCTGTGTAGCTAGAGGGCTACAAATCTTCCTACTCATCTGAGGCTGGGAACCTCCCTCCTGATTAGGGATCCAAGTTGATGCTGCCTTTAACGGGCCTCCCTGGGGAAGGCAGCACTCATAAAGGGGTTTGGTAGGTTGGGGGGGAGGGCTGTTTGTCTGAAGCAGTCACAGGGTCCCCAAGCTGCAGCAGGCATGCCCCTGGCGCCTTCCTCGGTTTGTCTAGCAGGAAGGGCTAGGCGAGGCCAGGCTGGGCAGGGGATGCATTGCTACTACTGCAGCAGGAAGCACAGGCGCGTTTCCAGGACTCAGCCAGCTGCTGCCCGGGGGCATACCCACGCCCCTCGCGGAATTAGTTCAGTGCCTGCATTTGCAAGGAATGCAAGCCAATGCACCGTGCATGAGCTGCCAGGGTGCCCACAAAACTGTCTGCCACTCCTCTCCATCCCCACCCCACCCCCTTCCGGAGAGGGCAGAAATAACAACGAGGCTGGAAAGGGAGGGGAAAGGGTAAGGAGGAGGGACAGAAAGTAACTCCAGGCCCAGCCACCCGAATAAACCCTTCCCGCAAGGATGCCACCTTCACTCAAGGAAACGTCCCCAGCTGGTGCCGCCGCCCTGCTGCATTTGCTAAGTGACCAGCAGTCTCAAACCCCCACCCACAGGCTCGCGGCTCCGCCCTCCCCTGCTCCCCCGGGCCATCTACACCAATCCGCTTGGGCCCGGCAGCAAATCAAACTCGGCCCCCACCCCCACCTCCCGGCGAGGCGCCCTAGCTTTCCCGGATTCGCTTGCACCGGGTGAAGCAGCGTGCACATTTATGCTGGAGGAGGGGAGGGTGGGGGAGCGCGAGAGAAGCGGTTTGGGGGTTGCAGTTGCGGCGGTGGCAGCGGGGAAGAGACTTCATCTCCTGTCTCTCTATCCTCTCCTCCCACCCCCAGACAGTTCTGGAAACTGTGTATCACCTCTGTCACAGGAAACCATCCAGCAAAAAGGCGGCGCAAAACAAATAAACAAACGCCAGCCTCTCTCCCTCTCCTCCTCCCAGGCTCTCTCCAGCTCCAACCGCCGCGCCCTGATCTGGGCCAGGGGATCCTAGGGAGAGGCTGCTGACTCTCCAGGGACCAGACTCGCGGGCAGTTCTCGAGGATGCGGCAGCAACTGTGCACGCCTAAAGGCTCTTTTGTCGTTTTATCCAGGCCAAGTGGCCTGGGCATTGCCCCTTTGCGTTCCTCCAGGCAGTCCCTCCATTAATCCCCCTCCTAGGATAGAGAGCTGAAAGGAACCCTGGTGTGATTATCAACAGCAATCCCTTCTTTTACACATAAGGAAACTGAGACCAAGGGAGGGAAAGTACATAGTACCAACCAGGTTACTTACTAAAGGGCAGAACCAGGTTACTAGGTCTTGTGTTCTGTCCGCAACCCTTTGCAGCTTATGCAAAGTCCCCGTGGAAATCAAACTTGGCCTGTTAAATGGACCTTCAAATCACGTTAGGTAAAGTCTCCCCCTTCCCCCACGCTGCTTCTTCCCCGACTCCCTCTGGCATGAAAGAGGCTGGTTGCAAAAGTTACACCCTCTATCCGCCACATTGCACCTGCCCACGTGCCGCTGGAGACCAGCATCCATTTCTCTCCATCCTTACCCCACCCCCACCCCACTTCCCTTCCTCCCAGGTAACCCCACGGCCAGTGGGAGGGTGGCGAGCCTGTTAACGCAAACAGCTAGGGAAGTTGAGGAGCCCCTCTGAAGGATGGTGCTAATGCACCTGCCTTTTACTGCTGCTGCTACTCTTGCCACCACTTTCAGTTGCAGCAGAGCCCGAGGCGGCCCCGCCTCTTCCCTCCACCTCCCCACTCCAAAGGCGGGCGGGGAGATGGGGGGGGGGCGGGAAGGAGGTGGAGGGGATTGAATTTCTCCAGCAAATGGGACCGTTCCGACAGGATTCGAATCCCAGGTCAAACATTCCACATTCCATCTATTCCCTGCATTTGCAGAGCAAGCACCAAGCAACCCTTGGGAAAAACTGCTCCAAAAGAACATGCTGGTGGGGAAAGAACAGCCCCAAAGCCCCCCCACTTCTAAACACAACACACACACCACGTGCATTTAAGGTCCTGGCAACTTGCTGCCCAGTGGGGGTCCACTACACACCCATTTTCAAGATCGAGGTGGTCAATGGACCCCACCCCCATAATTTGCAAATGTGCCAAAGGCTGCAATTTGCAATTCTCCTAAATTCATGATTAATCGGTACTTTCCCTCTCAACACCAAAGCAACTCCTACCTAATTTCACCTTTGAATGGGGTTTTATACTTTCCGCTAATCTTGCCGAAAAGTAAAAAGCTTAGCGATAGAGAACCCCAATTCAAAGAATCTTCCCCCTCCCCCAATTCTTTTCCCAGTACTCTTGATTTGATGCAATGAATATTTTTGACTGCTAGTGACACGGTTCTAAGAGCTAGTTCGTGGCTGCCTTTCACATATATGTACCTATGCACACAGAGGCACACACATACACACACCTATGGCTATATGGATAGATGTTGCCCATCACACTGCCGCGCACAGACTGTATATTCCTATAGACAAGGACCTGTACTCTTCTGCCGTAGCCATCTGTCTACCAAGTTGTTACTATGCTTTTTTCTGTTCCCATGCAGCCCAATGCACACGGGTTTTGCAAACCTTCCACCCGAGGGCCAACTACCTCAAGGGTGCTTTGGGAACGGTTAAATGAGGATTCACCTGAAGACTCCATGGTCTTCGTCAATGCAAAAAAAAAAAAAAAAGAGGAAAGAAAGATTTCTTAAAGTCCGCTGCAGCCCTCCCCCCTCCAAAATTTTTCTTTAAAAAAAATAAAAAATAAAAACTTACTGATCAACCTAGATCAATTCTCAGGCTCCCCAAATAATCCTGTTTCCTTCTCCCGGGGCTCCCCCGGGGCCCCAGCCATGAATGCCCAAGTTAGTGGTGGGATAGGAGCGCTGAGCCGCTGCCTGCCTGCCTGCCTGCCTGCCTGCCCGCCCGCCTGCCCGCCCGCCTGCCCGCCCGCCTGCCTGCCTGCCTGCCTGCTCACCCGCCCGCCCGCCCGCCTGGCTGCCTGCCTCCCTCCCTCCTGGTTACATATCCAGAACCCAATCTTTTGGCGCCATATTAATGACGTACTAGATTATTTCCACTAGGCAGCGACCTTCGGCATTAAATTACTCCCGAGAACTCCCGAGCAAAGCAACAGACCCATCAAATATGGCTGTGCAGCTCTGCTCAGCTCTGCTCTGCTCTGCTCTGCCGGGCTCGGCTGGCTCTGGCTCGGCTCGTCCTGCAGCCGCCGCCAACGCCGCCGCGGGGTCCGGACCCACACGCAGCACACACACTCGCACACACTCACAGACACACACACCCGCGCGCACACATACACACACCGCCGCGCCCCCTCCCCCCGCGCGCACCCCCGCGCGCTCACACGCACCCTCACACACAACACACAACACACACACACACACACATACACACACCCGGTACCTGCTGCTGCAATGGTGCTGCTCGCCAGTGGGCTCGGAGTTTCGCGGCGAGCGAGCGCGGCTCCCGGTGCCTCATGAGTTCAGGGTGCCGCGGGGTGGGGAGGCGAGCCGAGAGCGGCTCCTGCACTTGCACTCACACACCCGCGCGCACCCATGCACACACACTCACATACACAACATTCGCACAACACACACACACAACACACACACACACGCACTCTCACACTCGCACACGGAGGCACTCTCTGACTGACGTTTTACTTGATATGGAGGAAGGACTCTGTGAATCAAACTCATTTCTGGGTCACTGCTGCCACAGGGGGGAGCACTTTAATCCCTTGCCAAAACTAGGAGGGTGGGGAAGGAGAGGAAAGAGAGGGAGAGAGAGAGAGAGAGAAGCACTCAGAGGAACTGTCTGTCTCCTTTAACCCTTCACGGTCCTGGCTGCAGATGTGGCCAGATCTCACTGGCTGGAGCGCGCCTTTGGGGAGGTGGAGAATTATCGGTGTCATCATCGTCATCCTTTCTGCCTCTTGCCAATGCAATCCAACAAACATTTAGTAAGCGCCTACTATGTGCATGGATGGGGGTGCAAAAAGAAATGAGAAACAGTCTGTCCCTCCAGAAGGGGAAAGCCGAATGGGAATGTCGTGACTCCAGAAACCCTTGATTTTCATGAGGTTTGTTTTCTAAGGTGTTTTCACAGAAACATAGATTCGGAGCTGGGAGGGACCTGAGAGGGACCTCGTTTATAGACAAGGAAACTTCACAGAGGTTAAGTGATTGGTCCAAGGTCACACAGCCAAATAGGTAGGCACAGCTTGGATTTGAGCAGGACCACTGACCTTTTCTCCGAATACTGTCTCCTATAGTAAGCAAGGGGATCAGTTATCAATTTATTGGTAACTCACTCAATTGCATTCAATAAGCATTTACTAAGTGTAAGATATTACTGAACAGATCCCATTTGCCACCAGCCTTTCAGTTTAATACATGCCCACTGAATTAAATTGCACTGACATTGATCTAGTTACACCTGCCAAGTGTGGCTTCTAAATAATTTTAAATAATGTCAGTGCAAGCCAATGGGATACAATGAAGAGAAAGAATGCTGGATTTCAAGTCAGAGGGCCTGGGTTTGAGTGGTAGTTCTTCCACTAATTTATGCAAACTTAGGCAAGTTACAACCACTCTGGACCCCAGATTCCTTATCTGGAAAATGAAAAGTTTGGGCTAAATTACCTTTCAGGTCCCTTCTAACCCTAAATAGGATTCTAAAATATCCCACCTTGCCAGCAGAGTCTGACATTATTAATACCTGAAGTGTGTGTGTATGTATGTGTGTGTGTGTGTGTGTGTGTGTGTGTGTGTGTGTTTTAAAGAGGAAAGATGTCAGTAGATAAAGCTAGATGACTCAGAAAGACAAGCTTGAATTCCAACTCAGGCACTGACTAGCTATGTGACCCTGGGCGGGCATGTAACCTCTCCAACCCTAAATTTCTTCATCTGTCAAATGGTGGTTATAATAGCACTATCACTCAGGGGTTTGTGGGAATCAAATGAAAAAATTTATGCATCCAACTCAGGGAGGGGGCTCCTCAGGGTAGACTATATACTAAATTCAAGGCACTGTCCTCCAGTCTGCATCAGCTCCAATTCAAGTCAAAGGCATTTAATGAAATATTCATTCAGAAAAGTAGCAAAAACATTCCATCTCATAAACCTTGGGTACAACTCTCCCACAAATATGCATGCCATCAGTGAAAAGAGTAGACCCACATTGGGAACATTTATGGCATGGTAAATATGTAAGGACACATTGTAAGGAAATGGCAAGGAAAACATGTAAGGAAAATATGTGGTCAGACAACATTGGTAAAGGGGCAAATCCTTCATTTTGTGCCACAGGGTGAGTAACGCCTTCTGGTGATGTCATCATGCTTCTCCAGCTAGGCCTCCTCTTACCGCTATCTTTCTGACAAGTCTCCTCCAGACACTGACATGAGGGACAAGTCATCGAAACTGGATGCTCTTCCACTGGATTCTGCTCCACTTAGTTGATGCTCCTTTTGGTATTTCCAGGCAGGGCAACTTTGGGTAGTGGAGCTTCTCTCTGCTTCAGGATTCCAGGTTTCGGTTAGGCTCTTGCTTAATTGTCTTGGATTTCATCTTTTCTTTGGACTCTATTTTCTGGTCTAGGATCTTGGGGTCTCTACTTCAAGAGCAAGTTTATAATGAGCACTGCCTACATCTCCTCATTTTAATTTCTCAGGCTACATTTTGTCATCCATGTGATTTCTAAGAAGTCTATGGTCTCCTGATCCTATGACATTTGTTTACTCAATAACTGCCAAACATCTCTGGGATTTAGAGCTCCTTCCATTTTGTTGCGTTTTGTTTTGTTTTTTTCCTAACTCCAAATCCCTTCTATTCTCCTAAATAGATGCACAGGTGAGGGAGAAGGCAAAGAGACAAACCTGAGCCCATGTGTCAAGGTCATTGTGTCTTCTCCTAGCCTACCCCATTTCAGATCTTTTATCCATATCAGCAATAACAACAAGCTCTGTGCTGAGTGCTAGGCACACGGGAAAGTAGAAATTTACCCCCAAGGAGTTCACATTTTAATCCCTGACTTAAGCTGCAAAAAATGCACATACAGTCAGCAAAAGCCTAAAAAGGCTTGGAGCTCACCCTTACATCAGCTGGTAACCAATTAATCAACAAACATTTATTAAGTACCTACTATGTGCCACACGCTGTGTTAATTAATGGGTATACAAAACAAGGCAAAATAATGATCCTTGACTTCAAGAAGTTCACATTATTAAATAATTATAAAATGATGTCTGTTCAATTGTTATTTATATTAATGAATGTAAGTTGAGGATTCTTATTTTTAGTTGAGCTGAAGTCGGATTTCTTTTTTAAGGTTGAATTTTTAGTGATTAACTATATCACAATTATTTTTAAGTATAATGAATCCAGGTCTTTATAATAATAAATAATAAAAACATGTGCATATAGCTCTCACCTCACAACAATCCTGTGAGTAAAACATAATAAGTATTATTAACCCCATTTATAGATGAGGAGACTGAGGCTCAGAAGTTCACCTATTGTCATAGAAACAGAAAGTGTCTTATCTTGGACTGTAAACTCAAATCTTCCTATACAGTAGTCTGTCTACTATAACATGAAAGGGTTCTTAGAGCTCATGACAGTCCTGTGTCACCTAGGAGACTTTCTGTAAGCACACTGGTAGAATGAAACGCCAAGCAAAATCAGTACTTAGAAATTATTGCAGTCAAGAAGTATCTCACTTTTGTGAGATAAAGGGATTGTTCTGAATGTATCAAATTTAAAGCCACAAAACATAGCTTGGAAGCTTATGTTCTGACTCACTTGTTCACATACAAAATTTTATTCCTATATGACATACTCAAAATGTGTAATGATACAAAATTTCTCAATTTTAATGAAAATTTCCATTAAAAGATTACTCATTGAAGTTCTCAGTTATATTTAGAAAAGTGAGATCTGGATTAGAAGTTCCCCATTTGGGGGCAGCTAGGTGGCGCAGTGGATAAAGCACTGGCCTTGGATTTGGGAGGACCTGAGTTCAAATCCAGCCTCAGACACTTGATGCTTAACTAGCTGTGTGACCCTGGGCAAGTCACTTAACTCTCATTGCCCTGCAAAAACAACAGCAATAACAACAACAAAAAAGAAGTTCCCCATTCTTCCTCTGCTCTTCATGTTAATATAAATAAATGTGATTATAAATAAATAGCTCACTTATTACCAGCCTTCCCTGGTTTTACCCATCCACTTCTTCCGACATCTGTTCTCTTTTTTATTTTTTGGCCTAGGGGCAGCTAGGTGGTGCAGTGGATAAAGCACTGGCCTTGGATTCAGGAGTACTTGAGTTCAAATCCAGCCTCAGACACTTGAAAATTACTAGCTGTGTGACCCTGGGTAAGTCACTTAACTCCCATTGCCCCCCCCAAAATATATATTTATATATATTTTGTCCTACATATACATTCCCAAGCAGATTGATAAAATCTAGACCTTCAAGGGACCTTAGGAGTCATCTGGCCCGTTTTACAGATGAAAAAAACTGAGGCCTAAAGAGTATACATGATTTGCCCAAAGTTAGTGGAGTGCAGTAGAAAGAATGCTGGATCTGGTCAGAGGACCAAAATCCACCACTTTGCTCTATCACTTGCTTCTTTTGTTTCACCCGAAGCTATAAAACGAAGAGGTCAGACTGAATGACCTCTAAGGTCTCTTTCAGCCACAAATCTATGATCCTAAATAGCAGAGTCTAGATTCAAACCCGCATCATCTGTCTCCAAAGCCAGAGACTTTGACTTTCTTTCCACTGAATAATGCTGCCTCCCTGGGTGGCCAAATTGATTATCTCTAGTTCCCTTCTTGTTCCGGAGATAAGTCTGTATTCAGGAAAAGTCTCGTGCTTTGGCAAAACCTAGTGAAAGTGTAGGACATCTGGGGCCATCCCTTATCTGCCTCCAGTAGAAAACTACTTCGGGCTCAATTGGCTTAGGATTCTATTTTTTTCATTGAACAACTTTCCTTTCTACCTCTATACTCTCTCCTGCTATCCCACCCCACCCCACCCCCATACACACACAAACACTCCAAAGAAAGAAAAAAGGCAAAGAACAAATGACCATTAATTCTACAATCAGCCTGGAAAAGCAAACAGCATTATTCCTATTTGACAGATGGCAGATAAAGAGTAAAATTAAACAAAGCCCTCACATTCATCTGGATTCTGTGTCCTATGGATAAACATGAAAGTGTTATAGCCTTCTGGGGATTCAACAATCATCTATTAATCAATCGATCACTACATCAGTAAACAAGTATGCACTATTTACTCCATACCCAAGCTCTATGACAGGCATTGGAGATACAAAAACAAAAAGTAAATACTCCCTGCCCTCAAGGTACTTCCATTCTATTGGGAAAAACAATATGTATTGGGGCAGCTAGGTGGTGCAGTGGATAAAGCACTGGCCCTGGATTCAGGAGGACCTGAGTTCAAATTCAGCCTCAGACACTTGACACTTACTAGCTGTTTGACCCTGGGCAAGTCACTTAACCCCAATTGCCTCACAAAAAAAACCCCAAACAAAAACCCCCACAATATGTATACATATGGTATATACAGAGTATATACAAAGTAAATACAATGCAACTTTCTGTGGAGGACATGCATCTAGAGGGATTCATCAAGGGCTTCAAATAAAGTGTGGCCTTTGAGTTGAGTTTTGAAGAAAATTAGAGACCTTAAGAGGGAGAGATGAGGAAGGGTAAATTTCAGATATGGAAGACAGTAAAGGCATAGAGATAGGATATGTAGTATGATGTATGTGGATCAGCAAGAAAATCAATTTAACTAGATTATAGAGTGATTAAGGGGAATAATATAATAAAGCTAGAAAAGTAGGTTTGAGCCAGAGTGAGAAGTTTACAAACTGGATAAGTGATGGTAGTCATTTGTGGGACAACTAATAACTCTCATCAATTAGACAACTAATCATCACTGTGCTTTCTCTTAAACACCCCTAAGGAGCTAGGTCCTGTGGTAGGCAATGAGGATTGAGATGATCCAGGATTTCAATGCCCAAGGAACCCTCAATACTGGCTTATATTGCAAAGAAATGGAGTATTCCATTAAATTTAGAGGAGTACCCTAAAACTGAGAATAGATAGTACCCTCAAAAGAGAATAGATAGGAAGCCAAGTTGCTGAGTGACTATGCTACAGTTGTTCCTTAGTTGTTTTTTCTTATGAAGCACGCCTTTGTAAAAGAAAGATTTGGTGAGTCAAGTCACAGACTATCCATATACGGGACACATCAAAATAAACTTCTCAATTCCAAAATATGAATGACATAGAATGTTGTTACTGTTGTTGTTCAGTTGTTTCAGTCTGGTCCAACTGTTTGTGACCCCCGTTGGGTTTTTCTTGGCAAAGATGCTGGAGTAGTTTGCTATTTCCTTCTCTAGTTCACTTTTTGTAGATGATGAAACTGAGGTAAACAGGGTTAAGTGACTTGCCCAGGGTCACACAGCTAAAAAAGTGTCTGAGGCCTGAATTGGGATCAGGAGGTTGAGCTCTCCTGACTCCAGGCTTGGCACTTTGCTCCTTAGCTATTATGAAAGTACTATTAGAGATGACAAAGTGAACAGTTCCAGAGGAATGTACATAATATCCCTGTTTTCCAGATTGGGAAACTGAGGCTTAGAGAGATTAAATGACTTTTTCAAGGTCACATGACTAATTCTGTGTCTGAGGCAGGATTTGAACACAGGTCTTACTCCAATCCATTGCACTAACTGCTTAGCCATTCCAGGACAGCATGGAGCTAACAAGAAACCAATTTTACTGACTGAAGAGGGTGGCAGATGTCACAAAGGGAACATGTGTATAAGTGTATGTGTGTATGTTGTCTCCCTAGTAGAATGAATCTCCTTGAGGGCAAAAACTTTTATTTTTAATTTGTATTCCGAGTGCCCATCACAGTGTCTGGCACATGGTAGGTACCCACTAAATGGGTCTTGATTTCAGTATATTTATTTATTTGACTGTTTATTTATTCACTTTGTTTATTTATTTTTGCAGGGCAATGAGGGTTAAGTGACTTGCCTAGAGTCACACAGCTAGTGTCAAGTGTCAGGCTGGATTTTAACTCAGGTCCTCCTGAATACAGGGCAAATGCTTTATCCACTGCCCCACTTAGCTGCCTAATTTCAATATATTTAAAGAAAGGCACTACTGACATTAGCAAACCTTTGACATGTTTCTGCTTTGACTTTTTCTCTCTAGTAGATTACAAGATCTTAAGTCACCTATTGGTGGTAACTGGCAGTTTCATAATGTATATGCACACATGCCAAAGCAGGAATCAAGAAAACATACATGGTTGCTAAACTGGCACGGTAGGAGTATCCCTAAGTGTATGGATTCCTTGCCACTATTTGTTCTCAAGAAGGGAGAGGTTTGAGAGTGAGCTAATCAAGGTAATGATAGCTTTGACATGTATTGTAGAGGTTTAGAACTATACTTTGCTATCCCCCATTAGAATGTTGTTCTTGTTTGTCCTTCATTCTTGAAGAGGGCCTATAACAGCAAGATGGAGTGATGTCTTGACTTGCAAGTGAACTGGATTTAAGTGAGGGAGGGCTGTACAAGGTCACCAACCTCACTCTCCTCCAGAGCCATCTGGGTTCAGTGGCAAGATATACATCAGGACAACTGGAGTTGGCCCCGGATGTTTTGAGGTTATTGGGGTTAAGTGACTTGCCCAGGGTCACATAGCAAGTAAGTGTCTGAGGTAAGATTTGAACTCAGGTCTTCCCAACTTCAGGGTCAGTGCTCTATCCACCTAGCTACCCACAAAGTAGAGCTGTGCAGAGTCATCGGTCTCACTCTCTCCTACAGTCATTAGAGTCCACTGGCAAGACCTAGGTCAGGGCAATTGGCAATGGCCCTGGATGTGGTGGGAGACCTTGGCCTTTTTAAACTAAAGTCTTTCCCAGGTCTCAGTTTGTCTGAGGCAACACCCATTTAGTGATTAAAGGATAAGTAAGAATTGAGGCAAAAGATAGCTGAATCAGTCTGAGAGGGGAAGACCCTTAGAATTTCTGGCCAGACCTGAAACAATTGCTATTTCCACTTACTCAGCCATCAAAACCCAAACAAAGAGCAAGTAAGGCTTGGGCTGGGACCCATTATTGGCCAATGGTGAAAGCCAGAGTGATTTGGATTTAAAGGCACAGTTAAGTAGCTCCATTTGAATCACAATGGGTTTTAACAAAGCATGGTTTTGCAGAGCTATATTTCAAGAAGCAACTTGAGGGCTGACACTGTCTTTCTTCTTGTATTTGTATTCTCAGAGCTCTACACAGTGCTTGGCACATCTTAAGTGCTTAATAAATGCTGGTTGACTGACTGACCCCAGGAAATCCACATCCTGTGTGTTTCAAATACACACTCTTGTATGTGAGACTGGAACAAAAATCTTAGTGAAGTCAATACATAACATTCTATTGTAGCATAACCAGTCCATCAGGAATGATGCCATGAACTTTTTATCAAATGTCTGGATGTTATAGAAAATATAGAACTATACCTACCTGGTAGCTTGTGATTTGGAGTCTCAGAGAATGGAAAGGAAACAAATACCCCCAAACCAGTATATCTCTTGTCCAAGAGAGGCTGAAAGATGTTTTTAAGCTAAATATGAGGGGGCAGCCAGGTGGCACAGTGGATAGAGCACTGGCCCTGGAGTCAGGAGGACCTGAGTTCAAATCCAGCCTCAGACACTTGATACTAGCTGTGTGACCCTGAGCAAGTCACTTAACCCCAATTGCCTCAGAAAAAAAAAAGAAAGAAAGAAAGAAAAAAAGAAAGAAAGAAAGAAAGAAAGAAAAGAGAAAAAAAAGAAGCTAAATATGCCTGAGGCTAAGCAGGGCTCTGCTGGAATCAAAAGTATGATGTCTAAGTTCATTTTCAAGACCTTCAATAGAATGCCATAATTCTGCTCAGAAACCTCTCTATTTAAGGGAAATGCAAGGAAGCAGATCTATGGAAAACTACCCCACACCTTACTGGAGAGCCTGGGCATTTGCCTGTTTACAGAACAGCTCTAGAGTCTGACAATTCACCATAAGTACTTACTGACCACAAGAGAGCCGGAAGGCCTCTGATGAGTAGGTGGAGACATGTGATTGACATATATCTCGGTGGATTATAAATAAGAGACAACCCATTGGTTGTACAAAGACTGTCTAGAGCACACACTGACTCAGAGAGTGACATTTCTGGGGAAGGAGACATTGTGTACTCTAACACTATAGCCTTGCCAAGGGGAATGGACTGAACCCAAAGGCAGCAGCTTTTCGGCCTAGACTTTTAGCCATTGGGACCCTCAAATAGAGGGACACTCCATGGAATCTCAGAACAGTAAGAGGCCCTCCTGGGCCTTCAGCAAGTCATTTTAGGAATACAGCAATATAGTTCTGATGAGGACTAAGATAAGCCCATATCATCAATTAGTTCAGGTCTAAATTAATAACCACAAAATTTACTGAGAACTGACTGATCTCCACCTAGTCCCCATTCCCAGGCCAATGAATTGCTTGGGGCTAACCAATTTTTGTCAATTCCAGACTCTTGATTGTCTTAGGGATCTCCCCCAAACAAACTATCCCCCCACAAAGATTCCCCACCTTACTCCCTAGGGTTTAGGTTATTATGTAAAAGGGTCCATTTACATTAAGTAGTTTCTATTTAGAGTTAAGTAGCTTCTATACTTAACTCCAGAGCAGTCTCATAGTCCCTTTGTTCTGCTACCCCATATAAACCCTTTCCCCCCCAATCCCCAAGTTATAGCTCCTCTGCCCCAATTAAAGATCTTATTTTTCCTATATTGATTGTTTCATTAATTTTCATGTTAACAAGATCAATCAGCAGATCACAGAGAGCTAAACCTACCCTAGACATGTCCAGATCAAACTCTAATGTTACAGGTGAAAGCGGGAAAATGGTTACACGTATAAGCAGATGACCATAACATTGTTGATCCAAGCATTATGCTTTGTATGCAATCATATATTGAGAGTTGTACCTGTTTCTTGCTGCATGCCCTGAGTTGTGCTTCAGTCTTGTGGTTTGTGTGTATCAGTGTTATTGTGTTATACATTAATGTTCCGCAATCATGGTAGCTACATTTGCTGGTTAGTGATTTATTGATTTGTTGCTTCTTTAGTTGTGAATATGTTAATGGGTAGTCATGATCTCTTCTTTTATGGGCCTATTGATGGTATATTGCTAGTTTCAATTGTTTTGGTGTTATGATTATTTGATTGTGTTCTATAGATATTTGTACTCTGCTGCGACATGTGCTTCTAACATGTTCTGCATGTAATTTAGACATGTAGTCCCTGAAGCAAATTCTCAAGTGATGCTTATGCTCTGCTACATCTATTGTGTCTCTCGATGCATGTTGACTATGAACAGCATTCTGAAATGATTACCTGGGACACTGGTACAATCATCATGGTTCTTTAAGTTTTGATGGGGCCATTTTGCCCCTTGTCTTATATTTCTGTCAATTTCAAGTACAATGTGTGTGATTTTGCAAGCAACTACATAAGTTTCTGGGTTCTGGAGAGGAATATAGTCTTTGAAAAGTTTGGGGGAGGGTTCAACCTTGACTCAGGCTTGCTCCACCTTCCTTTGGAGAAAAAAAAAGAAATTATGGAAAGAAGAGGCTTAGAAAGAGGGAAAAAAAATTAATGAGTCTAGAGAGCCAAGCATAGAAGCAGGTAGTAGGCTGTGAGATAAAGAATGATGTGTGAACCTGGGCAAGTCACTTAAACCTCATTGCCCAGCAAAAAAAAAAAAAAAAAAAAAAAAAAAAAGATGGCCTATCAAAAAAACTGGACTGAATTTCTGCTCTGACATAACAGAAGTGCTCATGTTAAGGACCTGCCACTCGAGGGTGATGAGAACCATCCAAAGAATAGATGGAGGGACCTTTTTTCACCCCACCTTGCAAAACTTCATTTCTCACCACTGCCTATTAGACAGCTTGAAATAGACATTTCCTAGACACAATAAACTCATGTTCAAGATGATCTTTCCCCAAAAGACTTCCTCCCTTATTACCTCTCTATTGTTGGTACCACCATCCCCCCCCAGGCACCCAGGCTTGAAACCTAAGTGTCATCCTCAACTCACCCTCTCTCATCTTCTATATCCAATCTAGTGTCAGTATAGTGCCAGTTTTATCTTCATAGCATCTCTTGTGTACATCCCCTTCTCTCCACTGCCACCACTCCAGTACAAGCCCTTATCATCACTTCACGCCTGGACTACTGCAATAGCCTGCTGGTTGGGCTCCCTGCCACAAGTCTCTTCCCACTTCAGCACATGCTCCATACAGCTGTGTTATAGGGCCTAGCACCCCAGAAGTTCTCTGAGGTCCATCAAAGAGCCTTCTTCTTGAGAAACTAAGCCAAAGGACAGACACACCTAAAGAGGTAAGTGGAACCTGATCAGGACTGAGCTAGTTCCCAGACCACCACCCTTCATTCCAGTCTCCTTTACCCCTGAGGAGATAATATTAGGTGTGGCTGCTGTCTTTGTGGTGGGAGGAGGAGAGAGATAGCTTGAGAGATCCACAGCCACCCCTCACCCAATTCCCCCAGCCACCACCAGTAGGGGATGGTCCTCCCTCAATAGGGGAACTTTCCACAGTAAGATGATCACCTCATCAGACCACCATCAGACCTCTATAAAAGTATCTGCCTGTCTCCTGCTTGAGGAGATAGGTATCTCAGAGCCACATTCTGTGCCATGCCTTCTCCCCATGAGAAGTCCAAGGATTTCTCTCTTGGTTTCCCTTCCCCAGCCCCTAAATAAACTATTATCTTATTCTATTGGTTTTGTGTGTAAGAGGGTATAATTCTTTAAAGAGGAATTCCTAAGGACCCCAAACCCCTATCCCTATCCCAAGCCCTCTACCCTATTTCCCCACAACAGTTGTCAAATGTTCTTCCTGAAATGCAGGTCTCACTGTACTGCACACTCTCCCTCCTTTCCACTCCTGTATCAAATATAAAATCCTCCATTTGGCATTCATAGTACCTTATAACCTGTGTCCCCAACTTTCCAGTCTTCTTATATCTTAGCCCACTCCTCTCCATGTACTTTGTGATCCAGTAACACTGGCCTCCTTTCTGTTTCTCAGACAAGAAACTTCATCTCCTGATTGTGGGTATGTTCACTCACTAAGCATCTTTCATGTCTATAAGTCTCTCTCTAGTCATCTCCATCTCCTGGCTCCCTTAAAGTCTCAGCTAATATCCTACCTTCTACAGGAGTTTTCTCCTGATTCTTCTTAATTCTAGTATCTTCCCTCTGTTAATTATTTTCCAATTTATCAAACACACACACACACACACACACACACACACACACACACACATATATGGAGAGAAAGAGTTTTTACATAATTATTTGCATATTGTTTCTCCCAATAAACTGTTAGCTCCATAAGAGGGTTATCTTTTGCCCTTCTTTGTAACCCTAGTGCTTAGCACAGTACCCAGCACATAGTAGGCACATAATAAATGTTTATTGACTTACTGAGAGTTAATAAATATTTATTAACTGACACTTTTATCTGGGTGGGTAGCTAGTTTTTTCCTTATCTGTTGTTTTCCTTACAGATATAATTTCCATACTATAAAACCCTGTTGGTCAGAAGAAATGCTAGGCTCTTTGTATGTTATTTAAGGCTTACAGAGAGATGATTTGGGGTAGAGTATTTCTTATCTGAGAGATGAAAAGTTTGATCAGCAAACAATGGATTGGGCAGTCGGGGTGGTGAAGCTATGAGGGCAATGGGAAAGAGTAGAACTAGATTTTGAAAGTCTGGTATGAGAATTCAGAAGTCATATAGTCCTAGAAATAAGTCTCAAAACAGTGAGAATGGCAGGCTTCAAGGAGCAAAGTGTGGGGAAATGTTCTCCTGCTTTCATTTTTGAACCTCTGCCAGTCATTGTTGGTGGGCTAGACTTGAGAGGAAGGCCCCTCTCTAAAAAGAAGAGGGAGCTGAAAGTCACACCTTCTCCCCAGAGCCCTAGCAACTTAACCTGTTTCATATACCAGTGCTATTTGGCACCTCCATTTAAACCACAGAAGCTCAGCATTAGAATGGACTCCAGAAGACAGTCTAGTTCAACTAAACCTGTACAAGAATCTCCTCTACAACATACCCAACAAATAGTAATCCAGCTTTTGCTTAGAGGCCTCCAGTGATGGAGAATGTACTGAGGCAGCCCGTTCAAGCTTTGGGATAGTTATTTTCATTGAAAAATGTTTCCTTACCTCTAACCTAAATTCAACTCTTCATGCCTTCTACTTGCTGCTCCTACCTTTGCCCTCTGGAGCCGAGCAACAAAAAATGAAAATCTCTTTTGAACAAGACAGCTTTTCAAACTTCTATCAAATTTGACCCAGCCCCCCCAACATTTTCTCTTTTCCTGTCTAAATATCCCCAATTCCTTGAACTAATCTTTATATGGCATGAGCTAGAGATACCTCCCTGTTTAGGTTACCCTCTTCTAGATACTCTCCAGAGTATCAACGTACTTCCAAAAATGTGGTGCCCCCAAATGAACATTATACTCCAAATGTGGCCTGAACACAGGGCAGAGTACAATGGGTATATCACCTACTTTGTCCTGCACTCTTTGTCTTTCATTATGCAGTCTTAGATCATATTAGCTTTTTTGGCTGCCAACTCACAGCCAAATAATAGAAGGCAATTTCCATGAGCAGACCAAGAAGGTAACAGTGACACCACAAGCTGCTGAAATAGCAAACACAAGCTCTGGGTCTTTCTTGGGGGAAAAAATGTGTAGTACAGCATAAAGGGCATGAACCTGGTAATTAAGAAGCTAGAATTCTAGGACTGCTGCTTATACAGTGTAGTCTTGGCAAATCACTTTAGATTTAATTTTCCTTATCTGTAAGAAGAAATGATAATCTTCAATGACATTTCAGGGATGAGGTGAGGATGTATGAACCAAAATCTTATTTGATAAATAGCCTTGCAAAGAAGTATGAATTTTGACATCCATTTATGGTCTTTCTCTTTCGTAAGCAGCTTCACTGCTAAAAAACTAAGTTGAAGAATGTAGTTGTACATGCAAGAAAGAGACTGTAGAACACAGAATGAACTGAGCTTGGACCTCTGAAAGATAGGGAAAATGGGGGAGCAATATATATTCTTCTCCCTTTGGGAGGAAGAAAGGAGTTAGTAGGGAAGAGATGTTGATTCAGACAGTTTCCATGCTAGGGGACTCGACTTGAACAGTGTACAAACAGCTATATGAATGGTATGTATACATGTCATGGGATCATGGATTTCAAAGTAGAAGAGGCTTTAGAGATCATAATTTCAACCAACTCTCTCATAAAACTCCTTGCCATTTATACCCTCGATCTCATCCCTTCCTTCTCATTTGAAAATCATTACAACTCTTTGTATAATCTTCAATTTTTCTTTATGAATGACTACAAATATGCACAATTTCCCTCAATCTTTAAAACACGTCAACTTTGCCCCAGTATCTCCTCAAACTATTGTTGAATATCTTTCCCTTTTTGTTGTTAACTCTTGGAGTTTTCTTAACTCACTGCTTCTACTTTTTTTTTTTTTTATAACCACACACTCCTTTGTAGTCTGGATTCTAACTCTACCACTCCACTGAAATTGCTCTTTTAAAGGTTACTGCTAAATCTGATGGCCTTTAATTTACTTATTCAATTCCATACCAATCAAACTGCCAAAGGATTACTTTATAGAGCTAGAAAAAACAATAAAAAAATTCATCTGGAGAAATGAAAGGTCAAGAATCTCAAGAAAAAAAATGTGAAAAAATTGGGAAAGTGGAGGTCTAGCAGTACCAGATTTCAAACTATACTACAAAGCAGTCATCATCAAAATAATTTGATACTGGATAAGAAATAGAGAGGTCTATCAGTAGAACACATTAACCGCACAACATACAGAAGTAAATGAACACAGTAGTCTAGTGTTTGATAAACACAAAGACTCAAGCTACTGAAGTTAAGAATTTGCTTTCAACAAAAACTGGGGTAAATTGGAAAAGAGTCTGACAGAAACTAGGTACAAACCAATATCTCACATCATATGCCAAGGTAAATTCCAAATGGATACATAATTTAGACATGAAGGGTGGTATCATAAACGAGCTAAAGGAACAAGGAAGAAATTATCTTTCAGGTCTACAGAGGGGAGAAGAAGAGTTCATTACCAAATAAGGGATAGAGAGAATGACAGAAGATAAAATGGATAATTTTGCTTACATCATATTAAAAAGGTTATGTACAAATAATACTAATAACAAGTAATTAGAAAGGGAAAAGACCCTTTGTATCAATTTTACTGAGGATCCCACATCAAGACTATGTAAGGAATGAATATGATTAATCTATAAGAATAAAACCTATTCCCCCAATTGATAGTCCAAGAATACGAACAGATTGTTTTCTAAAGAAGAAATCCCAGCTTTTCATAGCCATAGAAAAATGCTCCAAATAACTAATAATTAAAAATACACATATTAAAGCAACTCTACTTCACATAAATATGATTGGTAAAGTTAACAAATGTTGGAGGGGCTATGGAAAAATAGGCCCATTAATAAAATGTTAGTGAAGCTATCTAGCCATTCTCAAAAGCAATTTGGAACTATGTCCAAAAAAATACTAAACTTCACATGGCCTTTGACTCAACAATACTACTACTAGCTTTATACCCCAAAGAGTAAAAAGAAAGAGAAAAAAGAACTCATATGTACAAAAATATAGAAACTCTTTTTGTAGTAGCAGGAAAGTGGAAACTAAGAGAATTGCTTATCAATTGGGGAATAGCTTTACAAATTATGGTATATGAATGTGGTAGAATATTATTTTGCCATAAAAAATGCCAAGAAGGCGATAATTTCAGAGAAACCTGGGAAGATTTGTACAAACTGATGTAGAGGGGCAGCTAGGTGGCGCAGTGGATTACACACAAGCCCTGGATTCAGAAGGACCTGAGTTCAAATCAGGCTTCAGACATTTGACACTTACTGGCTATAGAGTGAAGTAAGAAGCCAGAGAACAATAACAACAATATAAAAATGAACAGTGTGAAATCTTTAAGAATTCTCATCAATTCAATGATTAGCCATGATTACAAAGGTCCAGTGATGAAGCATACCACCCACCCGCTGACTTACAGAATGAGGCATTTGGGGGAAACATACAACGAAGGACTTATTTTGATTGATTGTACACAAAACTGACAAAGGTTTTGTTTTTCTTTCTTTATCCTCTTTATCTTCATTCTCCTTGTTTTCTCTCTCAGTTTTTGATGCTAACTACCCTTTGCCCTTGATTAATCTCTCTTCTTTGGTTTCCATGATATTGCCTTGGTTCTCTTTCTACTTGAATCTACTTTCTCCTTGGTTTTCTACTATTCTTTCTTCTTCAGTCTCAGACTCAGATTGCTCCTTCTGTGTTTGTTTTCTTGTATAATTATCTGTTTCTAACCCCCTTAATATGGGTGTCCCCCAAGGCTCTTTCTTGGCCCTCCTCTCTCTACACTCCTTTTGCTGGTAATTTCATCAGTCCTCATGGGTTCAATTATCTTTAAACAGATGATTTAAAAAAATCTTTATGTCCACCTTAATTTCTCTTCTGAACATCAGCGCCACATCAACAACTTCCTGTTGGACATCTCAACCTGTTTGTCCTATAGTCAGCTCAGATTCTACATGTCCAAAATGGATCTAATTATCACCGCCTCCCTCCAATTAACCTGTTCTTCCAAATTTTCCTATTTCTTTTGATCTTACCACCATCCTTTTAGTTACCCAGGTTCCCAGCTTTAAAATTACCCCTGACTCTCACCTCTCTCTCAGTCTCACTCCCATCCAATTACTTGCCAAATCTTATTGATTGTACCTATGGTGTTTTTTGCGTCTACCCCCTTCTCTCCATTCCCAATGCTGCTACTCAAGTTCAGACCTTCATCATATCATTTGGACTATTTCAACCTTTTCCTAATTGGTCTCCTGGCTTCTAGCCTTTTCCCCTCTCCAATCTATTTTCTACACAGCCATCAAAATAATCTTCCTTAGGCTTAGGTCTGCTCACATCACTCTCCTGCTCAAAGATCTTTAGTGACTCCCTATTGTTTCTGTGATTAAATAAAAACTCATTGGCCTGGCAATGTCAAGATGTTTACAATCTGACTCTGGTCCACCTTTGCAGTATTATTTTATATTATTCCCATTCATTTACTCATCTATCCAACCTGAACTACTAGCTCTTCCCCAAATTCAAAATTCTGTCTCTTTCCTCCCTGCCTTCCCACATGCTGTCCCCCATACCTTCAATCCTTATCTTTCCTAAAAAATTGAGTTGGAATACCTCTTCCTTTGTGCAAGCTTTTCTGATTACCCTAGTTGCTAGGACACTTTTTCTTTTTCACACTTTTTCTTTTCCCATCCGTGTTGAATGTACAATCCTTGAGAAACTGTTTTTCTTTGTGCTATCCCTACCACAGTGTTGGGCACATAAATAGATGGTCGATAAATGTTTGTTAATTTGCAAATCATCATTTCACAGATGAGAAAACTGAGATCCATAAAAAGGAAATGACTTGCCTAAGGTTCACTCAGGCATTGAATAACAGAGCTGGAATTCAAACTAAGACCTCATGTTCTTTCTCTTACACTGGCCTATGCCTACTACAGTAATTTTTTTGTTAGTGGTTGTAACCACTATACAGAAGGAACAACAAACACTTCTTTCTGGGGACTTTCCTCTTTCCTAGCTTTCTTCCATTTCCCATTCTAGTTACTCTGGTTTTATCTATTTCCTTGACTCAACGGAACATATTCTTTTCTTTTCTGTATTTAAAAAAAAATTCTTTCATCTTAACTCTGACACACGTTGCAAGGAAATGACCATAGATCTTATCCAGTTGAATTCTTTGCCACCACCCCCCCTTCCCTTTGCTGTTAAATTCAGACCTTGTATTGGTCAAAAGTGTTTCTGTTTTCTAAACTTCAAATAGCATTTCTATCAACCCTGAATATGAGATTGGAAACTGACTTGTCAGAAGAATAAACAGTTTACCTCTCTTAGGTCAAGGCCCCACTTGGCATCAGCTCTGGCCATCTGAGGGAAGTTTTGTTTTGTTTTGATGTTATGTTTTAAACTGCCAGCATCATTGGCCCTATCAGGACTGATAACTTAACTCAGTTTTACATTAATGATAATAGCACTTTGGTTGCATTACCAGAGAGATCCCAAAGTTATTTGAAATATCTTGTCAGATTAAAAATCAGGATAGGGGCGGCTAGGTGGCTCAGTGGATAAAGCACCGGCCCTGGATTCAGGAGTACCTGAGTTCAAATCCGGCCTCAGACACTTGACACTTACTAGCTGTGTGACCCTGGGCAAGTCACTTAACTCCCATTGCCCTGAAAAAAAAATCAGGATATATTTCTTTTATTAGCATCTTCATATTATACTTTTTTTTAAAAGTCCACAAACCTGACTGGCAGTACAAGAATATTGAATTGGATTTTAGAGCCAAAGGACATGTATTTAAGTCTCTGAGCATGTCACTTTTAATACAACAAGTGTTTATTAAGTAAGGTATCACAGTAGGTTTTGGGAATAAAGAGGCAAAACAAGTCTTTTACTGCTGGACCTCAGTACTTTTATCTGTAAAGAGAGGTGGTTAGACTGAATGTTCTTTATGGTCCCTTCAAGTTAGAAATTCTGGAACTCAGATCTTACATGAATGGTGGACCTGGGCTAAGGAAGACTTTCAGCCATTAGCTATGGGGATTCCTTTCCATCAACATGCATATATATATATATATATATACATACATATATATATACATACATATATATATACATATATATATGTAGGTTGCTTAAAATAAAGAGAAGACACTGTTAAGGCTAAAATTCTAGCTAAACTGTTAAAATATCTAATGAGTGGTCGCCAATAAATTATAAGCTTTAGCAAGAATTAGACTTTTAAGTACTTATTAAGGTAAAGAGAGAGAGAAAGGCCTACATTCATCTATCTATTAAAGGGAGAGCACATTTCTAGCTCCCTTCTCCACCAGAGTCCCCAGGAAAGAGAGCCCCAGTCAGAGCGCCAGGCTCCCCCCTTCTTCCTCCCACCAGCAAATGTCACTTCCTGACGCCAAAGAAAAGACTCCTGGTCTTGCCCTCAAAGACCTTTACTTCATGGCGAAGCTTTTCTACAGTAAGTCTCCAGCAGGTGGCATCATTCCAATCGTTACAGTCCCCACTTTTTTTCTTCAAGAAACGGGGTGTTTCCTTGATGAAACAGTAAAAAATAACAGAATATAATAACCTATGCTAACTAACAATATGTTAATAACAATATAGAAATGGGAGAGAGGAAAGTTTTGTCCAGAGGGGCGGTTTTTTGTCCTCATGAACTGGTGCTTTGACATTGATCTTGCAAAGGGAGGGCCTCTGCAGAGAGTACATGTAACAGATGGTGTATATTATAACAGAAAGAGAAAAGAAAACAACAACAACAACAACAAAACAAAACCGTTCATTTAAAGTCTCTAAAAATCTTTTCTCAGATGTCCTCTAGGTGTAGTCGTGGAATGGAAGTCTTTTCAGGGGTTGATGTGTGGATGCTGGTAATAAGTCAGGAAAATTTCCTACAAAATTGAGCTTAACACAACTTTAAAATAGCTTTGTCAATAATCAAATCAAACAATGAAAATTCTTAAAAACATGTCTAAGGGAATTCAGAATCTTAGTTGTTACACATGAAACATATAATAAAACAAAAATTGAAACTTTCTTTAAAATTAATATTACTAATAGTCCCCCTTTATGGAGGGTTCAAATAATACCCCCTTTTTTTTACTAAGTATACAATTACTTTTGTGAAAAATCAGAACATATTTAAATACAAGTTAAAGTACAACACAATCTCAAAGAAAACTTTTTTTTTTTGAAAAAAGAAAACTTTTACAAATGTTTCCCTCTTTTTTTTTCTTTTTTGGAATATGCTTATCAAAAATAATACTTCTATAATAAATTTACACTTGCTATGGCAACCAATTTGCCAGGGAAATGCTTTAAAGAGTTTGATCAAATAATCAGTTGAGAAAAAATAACAAAAACAAACAACTCAGAATATGGGAGCACAATACTCCCAGAATTAACATTGTATTATGAAATCAAAACCATCTTGTAATGTTTCAAAATTAGAGATAGATGAATGAATAGAAGAAAATATACATGGAACAATAAAAGATGATGAAATTCAAACTAGGGAAATCTAAATGAATATGAACTTAATATTAATAAGAGTATTATAAAATATAAACTTGATCACATGACTATAAAAAGCTTTTACAAATATTCTCCTTGTTTTAAAAACTAAGTATAAAACACAATCTCAAAAGCATGAAAATCTTTATGAAAATAAACCCATACCATTAATTTCAAAATATAGGTGTAATAGCATAGAAATCCTATGTAATCTCTGAACTGATACTATTACTCTGAGTGAATTCAGAACACTTTTGATTCCGGTATCTAAAATCCCCAATACTCATATCAATACCTTGCTGCTTACTTCTACATTTCTGTAAAATATGTACCCTTCCATGGCAAAAGAAGCAGAGTTTTGAACTATGATTGTCATTCTTATTCAGCTTAAGTTTTTCTTCTTTAACCTCTCTGTATTGTCTGTCAGTCCTTTCACCATACAAATGCTTTATAAGGTTACTAATTAAAGACAAAAGCATATTAGCAAAATTATGAACAAAACGAGCATATCTGGAATTTAAAGGGTTTTCTAAGGTTGTCTCAGAAGCACAGCCAGGCTGGAGAAGGGCTGAGCCTGAAACTGCAAATGTAGGTAGAGAAAGCTATGCATGCGCATTAGATCTCTGGACTTCCTGGGCAGGGGAAGCAATGGGCTTGGCCATGGGAGGGGTAGAAGGTGGGATCTGGAGAGGAGGGGAGGGACCAGGGCAATTTGAATCAGACTTGATTTTGAACTCAGGCCTGGATTCCCCTTCTCCCACTTCCTCTACTGCTAGGGGATTAAAGGCTTCTAGAGGTTGGGTCCTAGCCTCCAGGCATGCAAAATTAGAGAATCTCTTAGCATTAGAATTTGAAAAAAATGTAGGAGAGGTTTCTCTGAAAAAGCATGGCTGGGAGAGGGGGAGATATTTGCTTGTGTGAGCACCTTGCTGGCTCTTCTAACAAAAATAAAAATTAAAAATCCACAAAAACAAAGCATTAACATGATCTTATCTCCCATTTGTCTGGTTAAACAGACTAAAATAAAAAATAGAGCAATTAGGGAGTTGAAAAAACCCATTTGAAAATTTAAAGGGAAAAAAAAACAGCCAGTACGCCAGTACTTAGCAGTTTAAAGGGACAGGGTAGGGGAAATTTCTTACCCAACTGGAAGATCAGAAGAGTGAGGTTCAGCTTTCCTCTTCGTGGTCAGCCATCTGTTAAGGCTAAAATTCTAGCTAAACTGTCTAAAATATCTAATGAGTGGTCGCCAATAAATTATAAGCTTTAGCGAGAGTTAGGCTTTTAAGCATTTATTAAGGAGAAAAAGAATTGTTAAAGAGAGAGAGAAAGGCCTGCATTCATCTATCTATTAAAGGGAGAGCGCATTTCTAGCTCCCTTCTCTGCCAGAGTCCCCAGGAAAGAGACCCAGTCAGAGCGCCGGGCTCCCCCCTTCTTCTTCCCACCAGCAAATGTCACTTCCTGACACCAAAGAAAAGACTCCTGGTCTTGCCCTCAAAGACCTTCACTTCATGGCGGAGCTTTCCTACAGTAAATCTCCAGCAGGTGGCGTCATTCCAGTCGTTACAACACAAAGTTCAGCTCTAAAGGGCTTTTGACAAACTCTACAAATTCCACAATTCCTTTGTGAAATGAACTTCATAACCCCAGAGTTGTAGGGACCCTCAGAGGGGTCAGGAAAAGAAAAAAAATCTTAATATCATGAACTGTCCAAAAGTGAATGGATTGTCACAGGTTCCATTCCACAGGTGGTCTTCAGGCAAATGTTAGATAATTATTTGCCAAGTATATTATGGTGAGGATTCCACTCATGTCCCATACCCCTTTGCAATTTTCACCTATTGATCTGGTTCTGCTCGCTAGGGGCCAATCAGAATAAATGTATCCATTTTCTGCATGGTAGACTCTAAGCATAAAAAGAGAGATCATAGGATGGAGTAAATTTAGAACAAGGCATAAACATCATCTAACCCAACACTCTTACCAAGCCTCTCTGTGTAGACCAGGGCAGGTAGGTACCAAAGCTTGGCCTGGAATAATAGGTATGATATGGATAAGTGGAAAGGAGGAAAGAGAGTATTAAGGTGGTAAGGCCTAAATGGATCAGTGAGAATCTAACAGCACGTAGAGACTTCTTGCTGGTTGATGACTGATTGATTGATCTCTTAAGCACTGACCATATATATCCTCTGGCCTCCAGTTTAGAAGGCAAGGTATAGAGAAGTCAGGGGGATATGGGCAGTTTCTCAATAGCTACCTAACAGAAGACAAAGTAGATGAGACATAGATTAAGCATTAAAATATACTTGGGAAAGAAACTGTACACTTAAGCAATTGCCCCAGTATTTTCTCGCAGAATTAGGTGAACTTGAAAACATTTGACTTCTGTTATGTTGAAGCTTAGTACTGCAAGTGGAGTAAGGAGACCTGACTTTGAATCTTGCCTCCAACACTTCATGGCTGTGTGGACCTGGCCAAATCATTTATTGTCCCTGAACTCCATTTTTCTCATCTGTAAAGTGGGCATGACCTTGCTTGCACCACCAACATTGTGAGGGGCATTGTGAGATTTGTGAACTTCGAAGTGTCATTTAAGTATGAATTGTTATCGATGTAACAATAATTATAATCATCATCATTATTCTTTTCTTCCCACCACCATTCAAGGTAAGACTATCTGAGCAAGGATAACAGAAACATTAGAACAAGAGATGGAATGCAGCCAAGGGAAGAGAGGAGGAACATAGAGAGGGGAAACATTGAGGGTAGGAAGTAGAAAAAGAAATGGGAAATTATTCTTATAGCATGTTACAAATTTCTACTTTTACAAGATTTTCTTCTTTCAACCCAAATTAAATCAATCAGCAAGTATTTATTAAGCATCTACAGTGTGTCTTTGTAACCCTAGCACCTAGCACAACCTGTGCACTAGTAGTGTGTGACACAATAATCTTGATGCATGCTTATTAATTATTTAATTGAACTTAGGTTGAGAAAGGCAAGTCTAGAGAGAAAAGAAAAAATTTAAGTGCTACATGATTAATCCGTCTCCTTTTTGTCTTTCTACTTTTAACAGGGTCTCTTAAATTTAAAAACAGAGCAAAACCAGCTGAAGTCACACTTTTAAAAAATCAGCAAAAGACTTTTTGATTCTTCCTTTTTTTTTTTTTCAGACAATGAGGGTTAAGTGATTTGCCCAGGGTCATACAGCTAGTGAATGTCAAGTGTCTGAGGCCAGATTTGAACTCAGGTCCTCCTGAATCCAAGGCCAGTGCTTTATCTACTGTACCACCTAACTGCCCCCTTGATTCTTTTATTTTTTTTTAACTTTAATTTTATTTTTTTTAGTGAGGCAATTGGGGTTAAGTGACTTGCCCAGGGTCATACAGCTTGTAAGTATTAAGTGTCCGAGGCTGGATTTGAACTCAGGTACTCCTGATTCCAGGGCCAGTACTCTATCCACTGCACCATCTAGCTGCCCTGACCCCTTGATTCTTACTTTTTACTGGTTTAAATTATGTTTAAACTCGAACTTTGTAATTAATCAATTAACAAACATTTGCCAAACACTTACTATGTGTTAGTTACTTTAATAGGCCCTGAGGATGCAAAGACAAAAATGAAACAGTCCCTACCCTCCAGAAGCTTCTATTCTATTGGGGAAGGAGTCACTGGTGGCAGCTTGGAGTAGGGATCAGGAAGGGCCTAGTGTAGGAGGATGCTAAGAAGAGGCAGTACACAGGGAGTGAATTCCAAATATGACAGCAGCATGTCATAGGTGAGAAGCACTAAAAAGACCAGTTTGGCTGGATTGTATAGTTAATGAAGGAGTGTAATGTGTAAAAAGGCTCAAAAGGTATGGTGGAGCTAGGCAAGACTTTAAATGACAAGCAGATTTCTAGAAATAGTCACCTATTTTGTCCCTTCTATTTTGCATAAGGTCAGGCTGGCAGAAGCCCTGACTTACATCACTTCAACGTGACTTAACCCAATCTGTATACTTCCCAGAGAGATTGTTGGTCCCTAAAGCTCTGCCATGGGTACTTACATGACATCAGCAGCCTCCCTGGATATCCATCATATGGTGCTAATGCAGACACTGGGGTACTACCATTTGGTTGAATGTAAGCTTTATTGAAGGTAGAACATTTTGTTCCTGTCTTTGTATTCCCAACACCTAGTATAGTGTCAGGCACATAGTAAGCACCTGATTGATTGATTGGTTTTAATTATGAGTCAAATCTTCTAGTTTACCCTGGAGCATTCAAATAGTCATAAGTAGTACAAGGCAAATAGGGCCTTTCCTTAGGGCACCAAAGTTTAAAGAGTGTTTATTGCACTTACATTCCCTCATTAGCATAGAAGCAACTGAGTTTAGCACCTAGTTAGCAAGAATAAGCAGATAAAATAGGAAGATACCAGCTGGCACACTTATTCTCTCCTCTATACAACCCTTTCAGCACAGTTGAACTTCTTTCTGACCCCATCTCACCTCACTCCCAAACCCACTCTCCATGGTGGCCCCTCCAACAATGGCCTTGAGGTATCACATGGTCTTTACCCATGGGGCCATATGTTCTGATCACCATCTTCCCTTTACCTGAATTTGACTTCAAAAATTGATCCAAGGATGCTGTTACATGCTGCTTGCCCTAGGTGCCAAAATTGCTAGTTATAGCTCTGCGCATTTGTATTCATTTTAAAAACACAAGAGGGACACCCTTGGCGCAAAGGCAAAAGTAATGAATTCTCAGTTTTAGAAGCACAGAAACTAAAACACACATTCAAACTATTTCAATTTAAAGGTAAGAGCTGGCAGGAACTCGACAGAATGAAGCCCTTTAGGGAACAAAAACACAGGTTAGTTAACTTCTTGGTCTGTAAGGTGGGCAGATTTCTTTAAAAGCAAACAAAGCAATTTGGGACTTGAGAACTTTAATTGGCAGCCAAAGCCAAGAATATGAATGATGTTATATAAAAAGCTTTGCATGAGGGAGAATTCTGCAATCGAAGTAGTCTGCCAGATATTAGACATAGTTTCAGAGCATTTTTTTTTCTTTGCTGTACATTTATTTTACTGAGGCAGTGTGGCAAAGTGGACACAGCTTTGAGAGCAGAGTCAGGCAGACATGGTTTTCTGATGTTACTTAAGAAACTCAAAGGCTATGTGACCATGGAAAAGTCACTTTGGCACCTCCCTAGGATTTATCTACCAAGACTAAATAGGCTGACATCTGTAGGGATGGAGGAAGTCTCCTAAACTGATGAAGTCACTGAACCTTTGCGTTTTCATGTATTGATTGTCCCAAACTGCCAAAATAAGAATTCTATCTTCTATTATCACTCCATGAGAGAATAGCCTAATGTCTTCCTATTTTCCCAACTGACAAAAAATGCTGATAATAACATAACAATAACAATTGATACAAGCGTATTTTGCTAAAGTTTGCAGATTGCTTCAGGTACATTATCACATACATTTCTGCTTCAGGTTAATCCAGGTCAATAATAACAATAATAGCTAACATTAATATAGTGCTTTAAGGTTTGCAAAATACTTTACATTTGATTCTCATAATAACCCTGCAGGGTAGTTGCTAATTTATCTCCAATTTACAGATGAAGAAACTGAGACAGAGAGAGGCCAAATGACTTAACCAGGGTCACACAGAAAGTGTCTGGTGGTAGTGGCATATGTATGTGTGTATGTGTGTGTATGACCAATGCTTTGTCTGTAACCCATCTTTCTTATACAGTAGATCTCTAGGTAGGTAATATCAATATAATTGATTGATTACCTGAACTTGGCAGAGCCTCATATGTAGGGTGGTGGAATTAGAAAGAAAAAGCAAGCATCCCACCCCTCGAAAGCATAGATGAGACTTAAAGAGAGAGTCAACAGTCTACAGGCATTGTTTAATGCCATCTGTATACATATACATTTTTTAAAAGGACAGATGTCAGGGGCAGCTAGGTGGCGCAGTGGATAGAGCACTGACCCTGGAGTCAGGAGTACTTGAGTTCAAATCCGGCCTCAGACACTTAACACTTACTAGCTGTGTGACCCTGGGCAAGTCACTTAACCCCAATTGCCTCACTAAAAAAAAAAAAAAGGACAGATGTCTGATATAGTGTAAAAGCCACAGCACTAGGAGTCTGGAGACCCTGGTCTAGTCTCAGGTCTGCCATTAATGAGTTATGATTTTAGGTGAGTTATCTCCCCTCCCTGAACTTTAAGTTCCCTTTCCATTCTATTTGATGATCTCTAAAGTTTAATTTCTAACAGTGTGCTTCAAGAATAACCTTTCTTTTAAAAAAAAGAATCAATTGCCAATTTCAATAAAAGTTTGAATCAAGTTGAATGGGGCTCATAGGATCATAAATTTTAAAAGCTAGAAGGGACTTTAAAGGCCAGTTAGTCAAACCCCTTCAATTTACAAATGAGGCAGAGGTTAAGTGACTTGCCTAAGGTCAAAAGACTAGTAAGTGTCAGAGACAGTGTTTGAATCCAGTTCTTCCTAGCTCTCCCCTTTCTGCTGTGTCATCAGGAGTTTTAAGGTCTCCCTTCTCAAGCCAATTTTCAACATCTCACTGGGGCAGCGAGGTGAGCCTAGGCTCTTTTGGTGGAATAGCAGCTCCTATGGAGTCTCCCATGGGGAGAGGGACTTTGAATATGGGCCCAATGGTGAATTATGCCCATGTGTGTGTGTTGGTGGGTGTGACGGTAGCCCAGGCTGGCTAAGTTTGGTGAGGCTCAGGGCCAAGTTGGCTGCCTGAATGGGAACTGGTCAGCCCCAGTGAAAAACTCTCAAAGAAACTGCCAGGGTAGTGGGAGTATGGGTTGGTCTGCCCTGGGGAAGAAATGCCCACAGTGAGGGAAACCACAGCTCCTTGAAGGAAGGAGAAGAGTGTAAAGCAGGCTTTAAAGTAGGAAAGAGGCACAATTCTCCTCCTCCTCCCTGCCCCCCCCCCTTGGCTTTTGTGAATGCTTCTTCCCCTGCCTCCTAAACTATAAAACTCCTTGAGGTTATTGCAGGCAGGGGAGAATAATGGCATGGTTGTAGATTGCACTCGAGCAATGATGGGAATGAGAGCAGGATGATAAGGACAACTCACACGTTTGTGTTTTGTGTAAACCTTTGTGTTAACAAAGCGCCTTCCCTACAACAACACTGTAAAATAGCTAAGGTAAAAATATTAACATTCTCATTTTATAGATGGGGAAACTGAAGCTGACAGAGTTTAAATGACTTGCCCAGGGTCACATGGCTAGAAAACATTAGAGTCTGGAATCCAATCCAAGTGTTCAGGTGCCAACTATAGTTCAATTCAACAAGAATTTATTGAGTACCTACCGTATCCCAGTCACTTTTCTAGGTCCTGGAGATGCAAAGACAGAAATGAAAATGTCCTGCTATACTCAGACAGGTTTTCTTCCACTAATGTCTGTAAAATGCCTTATGTGCATTATCTTACTCATGCCTTACAACAACCCTAAGAGGTAGACCCAAAAGGTCATAGACTTATAGACAAAGGTTACAGACTAGTAGACTTGCTCCATACCTCTCACCTAGGAAACGTTATGTCTAGGACACTTTCCACTGTGTTACCACTGCTTCTTTCCCCTCTTTGTTTGAAAGTGATGCCCAGGTCAATCTCCCAATCCCTAACCGATGTCTAGTTCTGCATAGCCCTGTCTTGAGGTGAGTGTTTTATTGGTAACCCAAAGAAAAAGTGATGAAAACAGAGGACAGAAGGTGCTCGCCTCGCCCTTGTGCTGCCCTTCCCCAGCCCAGCTAACCACAGAATCATGTCAATCATTCACTAGCAGGGGGACTGGGGCAGGGCACTCTACAGAACCCCGTCAGGACACAGTCAGGGCTCTTTTTGCTACAGAAACACAACCTCAAGTGAAGGGGGATTCTATTTAAGATTATTATAAGTTCACTCTCCAAATTCTTTTAGTTTATCAATCTAGAGCAGAAAAGAACCTCCAAGGCCATCTGGTCCAATTCCCTTCTTAGATAATTCATTCTGAGGTCAGAGGAGCTGGGTTTCGGTTTCACCTCTGACCCATACTACCTGTGTGACCTTGGAAAAATCACTTACCCTCCCTGGGCCTCAGTTTTCTCATCTGTAAAATGAGAGGGTTTGGAGGGCCCTGCCTGCTCTAACCCTATAGTCCCATAACTTCAGTCACGATGCCTTTCCCCTCTACTCTACTGCCTCCCAATTCCCCTTGGATGATTAGTTATTATGGCAAAGCAGGAAATGCAATGCTATTCAACACTTTGAACTCTTTCAAGTGCCACAGTGGGCAAATATCAAGCCTGGGAACCTCTGTTTTACGTTCTTGTGTTACTGAAATAGAGCCACAGTTAGTCCAACAGCTAAGTCAAAAGTCTCTTGAAAAAAATTAAAGAGCAAGTTAATCAGGAAAACCTGGTCCCGGTCATGTTAAGCTTCTTTGGAAAGCTTAAGGCTCCTGCTGTGAAATGGGATTAAGGCCAGGTGTAGCACTGATAAGTTTAGAGCACCCTAAGCACACTCAGCGAGAGGGACCAGCTCTCTTTCCTCAAGTGAGTGAGAGGGAGCCAGCTTGCCTAAACCCATGTGGTATAACATCTCCCATCTGCCCTGCTGCTCCCTGACTCTCTACCTTCCATTCAAGCTCCTGCAGAGCTCCTTCTAGCATTTCAAAGAAGGCAGGAACAGAGGTGAGGCCGAGTGCTGTCCTGAGGTGCTCTGGGGAGGTCTAATTGGGGAGGGGGGGGATTCAGCTGCAGCTTTGGGGACCAGGTTGTCTCCCCTCGTTCTTCCCCACCTATCCCGCATGCTAACATCCTCTTCTCCCTCCATTCTTGAAATTAAAAGGATCATAAAATTTAGGGCTGGAAGAGATCTTAGGTCATCTTGTCTCTTTTTACAGAAGAGGGAGTGGAGGCCCAGAGTGCCAAACTTGCCAAAGTGAAAGAGCTGGAATTCATACCCTTATATTCTGGCTCCCAATCTAGCATAGTTTCTACTGTACTATGGATGCTACCATAAGGTCAGTCTTTAGAATGAAACAATAAGGAAGGGACATTGTTAAGATCATTGTTTAAAAGCATATATGACCTAGAAAGGGAGGAGCTGAGGCTCTGAGAATCTCATAGTCTTACCATTAACACATTAGCAAGGATTCATTTCTCAAGTTAGCTCATTATCACCTTGGAAAGGACTAGGAATCTGACTCAGAATGAGATAGGGGTAACTAAGCTAGAAAGCTCTTAGGAGGCAGAGACCACCTCAGTTTGCTAGTAGAGGGTCACGTAAATATTCCATTATTATTGGCTGCACAAATGAGCTTCAGCAGCTAGATGGGGGATTGCTAACTTTATACAGGTGGATGATTCCTTCTCACTAGGTCTAGTGATCTGGGAAGGGGCAGCTAGGTGGTGCAGTGGATAGAGCACTGGCCCTGCCTGAAGTTGGGAGGACCTGAGTTCAAATCTCACCTTAGACACTAACTGTGTGCCCCGGGCAAGTCACTTAAACCTAATTGCCTTAAATATCCAGGGCCATCTCTAGTCATCCTGAGAGAGTAAGGTTGGTTACTTTGGACAGCCCTCCTTCACTTAAATCCAATTCAGTGCAAGTCATGGCATCACCTCCCAATGTCATGGTCCTCTTTGAGAACCAAAGTACAAACAACAATGGTCTTCTGAGAGCTGACACCAACTGGATGGTGTTTAGGGTAGCTAAGACTCAAGAAGTCAGTTTTCTTTAAGTATTCCATACCTACCACCTCCACCCTGGTTCAGTTCCTTATCACCTTTCCCTTGGATAATTATAAAACCTTAACTGATCTCTCCACCCCCAGTCTCATCACCCTCCAACCGACCTCCACACTACTGTTAGATTAATCTTCATAAACCACACCTCTGGTCATGTCACTTCCTTCTTCAAAAACCTTCCATTTCTCCTCATTAGGAGAAAATGAAGTCTAGTCTTCTGCCTATTATTCAGAGACATCCACGTTCTTAGCCCCAATCTTTCTTTACAACCTTATCTCTTTCCACTCCTTAGGCATACCTCTTCCCACAGCTAAGCGGGATTGCCCAATGCTCTCAGAACACAGCTGCATTTGTCCACCTTTGAATAGGCTGTTCCTTTTGCCCAGAAGGTGCTGATCGTTCTTCAAGAACCAGTTCAGATCACTCATTCTTCAGCTTTCCTCTGGATATGGTGGCCTCTCCTTTCTCTGCATGCCTGTCATATTTCATTTCTTTCTCTGTCACTTCACTCACCACATTCTACTCTGGTCATATTTGAGCTACTGGTGTACTTGTTTCATCTCCCAGCTAATAAATTAAATTGTAAGCTTCCGGAGAGCAGGGACCATGTCTTATTTATCTTTTTATCCTTCCCTTCCTCCCAACCCCCACCTTGCCTAGCACAGGGATTTTCTCAGAGTGGAAGCTGAAGCAATATTTGTGGTATAGAACTGAGAAAAAAAAAGGCAAATAAGATCCACTAACCTTGGCTTTTTCTACGCACAAAAAAGAGATGCTTTACTATGAAAATATCACAAGTATTGAGTAATTTCTACTTTCTTTTTATAAGCAAGATATTTGTTCCAATGCTACAAAGATCTGTGATTTTCTAGGCATAGGTTCTCCCTTCACTGTTGTGGAGCATCATAAATATAAAGAGGCATTTTTTTTTTTTGTCAGAGACAGAAATAGTTGAGCAGGGTATGGACCAGCAGAGAACTGAGATATATAGGGGCAACAGGTGATATAGGAAGGAAAGACGACTCCCTAGGAAGAATTATAGCCTTCCTCCCCCAAATGTTATTATCCTAAGGAAAAAGCATCCTTTGCCTCATGCCTTAGTTAGGGCTCCGAAGACTGCAACTCTGCTACTATTTAGTTGATGGTCTTTAAGAGCTATTGAGGTTACAGTAATTCATCAATCTCCAGCCAACTTGATGAACCTCTCTCTGAACATAACTAAGCTGGACCTTGGAAAATAGCCATGCGGCTTTTCCTGGGCTCCAGACTCAAAGTCCTTCCAGCTCAGTGATATGGGCCATAGCTTAGTCTTCACTGGCAAAGCCCTTGAAAACCCAGAATCACCTCGCCACAACAATGAGGTGTCAAAGTAAGGTATTATATTTATATTACATAAAATACAGTGGTGATGGGCTTATTACATCAGATTTTTAGACCTAGAAGGGACCTTGCAGATCATTGATTCCAGTTCTCTCATTTCACAGGTGAGGAAATTAAGGGTCACAGAGCTTAAGCAACTTTCCTCAGGTAACACAGGTGGTAAGTAATAGAGCTGGTAGAAGGAAGGAAGGAAGGAAGGAGGAAAGAAGCATTAATGGAGTGCTCACTATGTGCCAGGTATTTTACAAATATTATCTCATTTGATACTCACAATCACCCTGGGTGGTAGCTAGTAATACTAATAATGAACATTTACTATGTGCCAGGGAGCATGCTGTTTTATAATCATTATCTTATTTAATCCTCACAACAACCCTGGGAAGTAAGTAGGTGCTATTATTATCCCCATTTTACAGTTGAAGAAACTTGAGGCAGACAGAGGTGAAGTGAATTTTTTCAAGGTCACATAGCTAGTAAGTGTCTGAGGGCAGATTTGAACTCAAGTCTATCCTGACTCCAGGCTTAGCACTCTACCAACTGTGCCACCTACATTACTCACAGTGTAGGTCTTCCAGTCTTTTTTTTTTTTTTTGGTGGGGCAATGGGGGTTAAGTGACTTGCCCAGGGTCACACAGCTAGTAAGTGTCAAGGGTCTGAGTCCGGATTTGAACTCAGGTACTCCTGAATCCAGGGCCGGTGCTTTATCCACTGCGCCACCTAGCCACCCCCCCAGTCTTTTTTTTTTTTAAATAGCATTTTATTTTATTTTTTTCCAGTTAAATGTAGAGATAGTTTTCAACATTCATTTTTGTAAGATTTTGAGTTCCAAATTTTCCCCCCACCTTCTCTTCCCTCCCCATTCCCAAAACCAGCAAGCAATCTGATGTTATACATTACAATCATGTTAAATGTTTTTCCACATTAGTCATGTTGTGAGAGAAGAATCAGAACAAAATGAGGAAAGTAGAGGAAAGAAGAAACAATAACAACAACACAAAACAAGTGAAAATAGTATGCTTCAATCTGCATTCAGACTCCATAGCTCTTTTTCTGGATGGTTCCTCCCAGTCCTTTAACATTTTATGGGTACCAGTACAGTACTCAAGCAATCTGCCTACAACTCTTTACATTTACTAAATGACCAGCCCATTTCCTTTTCAAGTCATACATTTCCTCAACAATACCTTTTTATGCCCTTTCTTATCCACAATTCATCATTGGTAATATATGACAACCTATTTACTGTCCACCTATCAAATAGCTCTCCAATGTCTTTTGAGCCATCTGTAATTCTGATTCAATAGATTTTGGTGTACTATGATTCACAGTCATATAGGATCACTCAGAGTATATTGATGTTCTTTTCTTCCTCCCTCCCTCCATCCCTTCCTTCCTTCCTTCCTTCCTTCCTTCCTTCCTTCCTTCCTTCCTTCCTTCCTTCCTTCCTTCCTTCCTTCCTCCCTTCCTCCCTTCCTCCCTTCCTCCCTTCCTCCCTTCCTCCCTTCCTCCCTCCCTCCCTCCCTCCCTCCCTCCCTTCCTTCCTTCCTTCTTTCCTTTTTTCTTCTCTAAGATGCATTTTTGAGTCAGCAGCTTGGGATCATTGAAAAATGATGTGTGATTTTCTTCATGCAAGCCAACCTGCTTTTCTCCTCTTCAGTTCTGGGCCCGGTTCACTGTCCATTTGCAGTACCTTCCCAACATATATGTACTGATGGACTAATTCCAATGGGAGCCCATCCAACTATATGCCATTTTCCGTGTATTCTTTATGCCTTTGTTTTCTCTCTATGGATTGCAAGGCTGATCTCTCTTGTGTGGTTGTAGATCTTATTGAGGAGGCCCTCTAGTCTTCTCAGGCTTGATGCAACACAATGTCAACACAACACAACACAAACAGGAGTATCCGAAGAATCTCACCCTCTGTAGGAAATGCAGAATCCCTCTTCCGCTTCAACTAGGAATAGTACTGTCCCCATTTAACTGTTAAAATATGCATTATAATCTATTGGATGGGACACAGAGGGCATACTTATTAAATTTTCATATATGATGCAAAGCTGGAAGAGATAGCTAATATAATATGTGACCGAATCAAATTTCAAAATCATCTCAATTGACTGGAACGCTGGACCAAAACCAAAGAGACGAAATTTAACAGGAAGTAGGTAGAGTCTGACATGGAGATTCAGAAAATCAATTCTGCAGACGGAGGATGGTAGAGCCCTGCCCTGGCAGAAATTCATGTGAATCTCCTTGGTGGCTTTAGATGAAATGCGAGGGGTGGCAAGGGCAAAGGTAGTGCTGAGTAGCAGCAATGCCCTTGGGTGCTTTTGTTTTTACCAGGGCTGTGACAGAGAAAGCATATAAGCAGAGGAAGTGCTAGAGACAGTGTTGGCGTGTTGCTTGACCTGTCCAATGTGTGGTGGCTGGCAGAGAGAGCCTTGTGGGTGGAAGACAGAAGGTAAGGCCAGGTGAGATGGAAACAGCTCAGTGAGGAGGTCTCTTTTGTCTCCTTGCATGGCTGGCTGCTGACCCCCTGGTTAAATCAACCAGGAAGAGTGGCACATTCTGGGGAGGGGTTCTCTAGGGGCTCCCAATTATGCTACTCCAGAATCTTAGGTCACACCATTGAGAGAACTGAGCAATGATGTACTAGATTCAACCTGTCTGACTGTGCTGGCTGATCTTTTTCCCCCTTTCTCTAGGAGAGGGCTGCTCTGCTGCTGGCACCTGGATGGAAAACAAGCTTATCATGAGCCAATAGTATAACTGCAATAGAAAAGCCAAGATAATCTGTAGCCGAATTAGAGGATATAATGTCCAGATCATGGGAAGTAGTGTTCCAATTTCATTCTATGCCTATCAGGTCACTCACCCCTTGGGGCATTGTGCTCCATTTGGGCCACTGCATTTTATGAGGGCCATTGATGAGTTAGTGAGTATGCAAAGGGATATACTTGGGATGTTGGGGAGAAGGGTCTGGGAGCCATCTTACATGAAGAACAATTGAGGGAATTAGGGATATTTATCCTGGAGATGAGTTGGCTATAGATCGATAGAGTTATTTGATTTATAAAATTTGAGTTGGAAGAGTTCTTAGAGGTAGTGTAACAGTCCAATCCCCTCATTTCTCACAAATGGGGAAACTGAGGCCCATCACAGAGGTTAAGTGACTCATCCAACATCACAGGGGAAGTTAATGGAAAAGCTAGCATTTGAATATAAGTCCTTTATACTCCAAATTCAGAGCTCTTGCCAAAGCATCATTATTGATCAGTTTTTCCAAATCTTTGAAGAGCTGCTGTGTAGAAAAGACAGAGAACTTATTTTGTCTATGTTGCTACAAAGGTCAGAAATAAGATCAATGGTTAGAAGTTGCAGGGAGGTAGATTTGTATCTAATCCATAAAGAGGGATTTTCTAACAACTAGGGTCTCTCAGTTCCTTCAACAAATTCTTATATGGCACAACCTCCAGTGTACTTGCCATCCCTGGTCACGCTCCTCTGAAGACACTCCTTCTGGGCTTATTAATGTCCCAACTAATATGTAGCCCCTCCGACTAAACAGAATAGTATCACTATTACCTCCCTAGTTCTGGACACTTGACCTCTTTCATTTAACAACAAAAAAACCTTGCTGCTGTCTTTCTGGAAGCCTAATGTCACCTATGGTTAGCAAGGTGTTGTTGGTGATAGAATCCCAGACCTAAAGTCAGAAAGACCTGAATTAAAATCTGGCTCCAGACCCTGACTAGCTATGTGACCTTGGGTAACTCATTTAACCTTTATTTTCTTTGACTTCCTCATCTGTAAAATGGGGAATATAGGATCGCCTATCTCCTAGGATGGTTGTGAGGATAAAACGAGATGACACTTATAAAGTGCTCAGCACAGTACCTGGCACATAGTAGGTGCTATCTAATTGCTAGCTATCAGTATTCTTTTTTTTATCAGTATTCTTACCATGATCACATGTACCTTCTTAGTTATGTCATGATTTTGACATATGTTGGTGTCACAGACCACTAAAAATCTCAGACTTGTTCACACCTCCAGCTATCTAGGTGTCAAAAATGGAGGAATGGGAATGTTTATAGGATTTTACCCATATGATTTCACTTTATTAGATTTGGTCCATTGTTAAGGTCTGTCAAAGCCTTTATGGATCTGGAATCTGTCATCCAAAATGTTAGCTAACTTTAGTTTTGTGTCATCAAATGTTTCAGGCCTTTGTTTGAGTCTGATAAAAATGTTAAATAGCACTAGGTCAAAAACAGATCCCTGGAACACTCCACTAAAGGAAGGAAGGAAACAAGAAAGTATGAAGTATCTACTACAGGGTGGACCAAAAATCACAAAGGGGTTTCAATATTTAATAACTCCTTTATTTTTTGTTTTTAACTTACAATACAGAACTTACAGAAATGAATTTATATTATATGTGAAAAATCAACTCTCATAAACAGCAAAAAAGAAAGAAAAATAATTTTCAAAAAGTTATTAAAACATCATGACTTTTGGCCCACCCTGTATATACTAAGCATCGTACGAAGTGCTTTACAAATATTATCTCATTTGATCCTCACAGCAACCCTGGAAGGCAGATTTTATAATTATCCTCATTTTACAATTGAAGAAACTGAGGGAGACAGATGTTAAGTGACTTGTCCAAAATCACACAGCTAGTAAATATCTGAGACCTGATTTAACTCAGGTCTTCCTGACTGCAGACCTAATATTCTATCTACTGTGTCACCTTGCTGTCTCTTGCATTGAAATCCACCCACTTATGATTCCTCATCGGGTTATCCTAGCAGTTTCAAATCTGCTTCACTGCTATTCTTTCCCCCACCCCTCTCCATTTTCTCCCCAGTCCAATCATCCAAGTCTCTTCTTAAACACTTCTACTGATGGATACCTGGCATCTGATTCTTCAAAGATAAGGCAGTCAAATTCCATTGCTCTGATGAGATGAAATCTACCTCCCTCCAATTTTTCCTCACTGAGCCTAGTTCTCACCCCAGAGAACTTTAGTAACTTAAAACTCCATCAAGACTTTCATAATATCTGTATATCAAACAGGCATGGTTTGGACAATGGAATTTTTCAAAAGGACCACTAAAAGCTGGTTTTCAAAAGATTCTTGAGGGACTCTTAGGGAAGTCCAAAAGGGAAAAAACACTATGAGATTAACCCATTGGGTGCATGTAGGACTGGATATGTATGGTCCAGAGAGGTCTCCCAAACATCAGAGAACTGTTAGCTACACCAACACTAAGACTGACAACAAGAAAAGCAAAAGATGACACTTGTACAGCTTTTCATGGTTTTCAACAAGCTTTACATACATTCTATTCACAACAATCCTGTGAGAGCTCATTATTACCTGCACGTGTTATTATTACCCCCATTTTACAGATGAAGAAACTGATGAACCAGCATAAACCACCTTGTGGCTTTCTTGTTCTGCTTTACAGCTTGTATATATATATATATATATATATATATATATATATATACACACACACACACACATATATATATATACACACACACACACACACACACACACACACACACATATATATATATATATATATATATATACACACACACACATATATATATATATATATATAATAGAGGCCAGGAAAATTCAGCTATGGGGTCCCATTCACATAGTATTTTGGATTGTTTAGATAAAGCCTTTGGCTTTCAGAATGCACTCATAAGCTTATTTTCTTTCAAGTCATGTCTGTGATTTTTCCCCCCCTAAAAATGCTTCAGTAAAACCTTACTAAAAACAAAATACCCAAACCTGTCAAACTCGTTGCAATTTTAGAGCTTATCTCTGCTATGGAGGTTGAGCCAATCTTTCAGGAAGCATCTTTAAGAGATTATATTTCTACATATCTTATTCCAGAAAGGTTTAATCCCTCCCTGCACTCTCACAGATCTCTAGAGATTGCTATTCTGAGGGAGTGTTTTGTCAGAGTAGAGACAATATCAGCCTGTGAGTTTTTAAAGCAATTGGTAAAATGATGCTCCTATGGATGAAATACCCCAGGGGGTACTTTGGACACACTAGGGACCTTTATCTCATTCTTTGCTGTTAAGACCAAACACTTTTTTTTAGACACCCGAGGATAGTCATTACCTGGATCAGAAACAGACAGCATGGAGATGGCTTTATTCTCTGTTACTCAGGGATAGATTTGATTCATACCTAAGTGTCAAGGAAGTTCTCCTAAAAAAACATTTCCTAAAAATGAAAAATGCCACATATATGTGTATAAAGATATACATATATAATAAACTATTTTCTTTTTATAATTCAGAATCGTATTGTGTTTTTTAAAAAATAATAGGTGTTGACTCATTTTGCTCTAATTCCATGAAAATCCAGGATTAATATGCTCATTAAAACCTGTTCATTTGGCACTTGGAGGCAGTCCAATGCAGTGGCTAGAATGTTGGACTTGGCATCAAGAAGTTTTAAATCCTACTTTTTTAAGGAAATATTTTTACCTCTCAAACCCTTAGTTCTCTCATCTGTAAAATGGGCATAATAATAGTGCCTTCTTCAATCATTCAATCAACAAGTTAAATAGCACTAGGTCAAAAACAGATCCCTGGAACACTCCACTAAAGGAAGGAAGGAAACAAGAAAGTATGAAGTATCTACTACAGGGTGGACCAAAAATCACAAAGGGGTTTCAATATTAAGTGCTTAATGTGTGCAATTGTATACAAAAGCACTGAGGGGTAGAGAAAAAGTCCTTATTATTAAGGAGCTTATATTCTAATGGGGGAGCCAACACACACACACACACACACGTACAAAATATCCACATAGTAGATACAAAGTAACCTTAGAGGAGAGAGCACCAGTAGCTGGAGAGAAAGGACTGTAATTAAATGAGATAATGTATGTAAAGTTATTTTGCAAACCTTAAAGAGATTTAATATATGTGAGCTGTTATACTTTGGAAGATATGTTTTATTAATTTCTTGAAAGCAACTTTTTTTTTTTTAAGTGAGGCAATTGGGGTTAAGTGACTTGCCCAGGGTCACACAGCTCGTAAGTGTTAAGTGTCTGAGGCCGGATTTGGACTCAGGTACTCCTGACTCCGGGGCTGGTGCTCTATCCACTGCGCCACCAAGCTGAGGGGCAGCACCGGCCCTGGAGTCAGGAGTACCTGAGTCCAAATCCCGCCTCAGACACTTAACACTTATGAGCTGTGTGACCCTGGGCAAGTCACTTAACCCCAATTGCCTCACTAAAAAAAAAAAAAAAAGCATTTCTCCAATTCTAATAGTAATTCCCATTTCTATAGTGATGTAAGGTTTACAACATACTTTCCTCATAACAACCCTGGGGGTTAGATGGTACAAGAATTGTCCTCATTTTACTGATGAAAAACGGAGTGGGCTTCATTTCTTCACCAGTCGTGCTCACTGCAAAAGGTTGTCCTGAGGCTTAAATGAGATTACAGATTTATAATACTATACAAATATCAGTTACTATGATTATATAATGTATACAGGTCTGATACCCCAGCTTAGTTGTGAGATCCTTGAGGAAAGTGACTTCACCTTAGGTTTTGTATCCACCATGGTTATCTATCCCAGGTCTTTTTTTTTTTTTTTTGGTGGGGCCATGAGGGTTAAGTGACTTGCCCAGGGTCTCACAGCTAATAAGTAAGTGTCAAGTGTCTGAGGCCAGATTTGAACTCAGGTCCTCCTGAATCCAGGGCCAGTGCTTTATCCACTGTGCCACCTAGCTGCCCCCACCATGATTATCTAGCACACAGCCATCTTAGAATGGAAGCTCCATGAGAGCAGCAATTATTTGAGATTTTCTTTGTATCCAAGGTGTCTGGCACATAGTAAACATATCATAAATGCTTTTCAAATGATTAACAGCTTTGTACATAGCAAGCAGATAATAAATCCTTATGAATTGATTGATAAGTTTGATAGTAACTTGAGACACTCAGAATAGTGATATCCAGTCTTTTAATGTTTGTGACAGTTCTTGGAAAAGTATAAAATGCTATAAAAATATAATATATTTTAAACAACAAGTGAACCCATAGATAGTCTGCTTCCTTCTCCTTGATGATCCCCACAGAATTTACACCTGTAAGGAGATGTGATGATCATTTTGTCCAACCTCTTCATTTTACAGATGATGAAACTAAGGTCAAGAGAAGAGGTGAAGGTCACATAAAGTAAATGACAGAAGTGAATTTGAGCTTACATGTGTCTCACTATCCAAAACATCTCTTATTGAGTAAGCCACTTCTGGGAGTCCTTTTGAACTACATTTCAGTTTAATCCAGCAGCTATTTATTAAATGCTTACTATGTACAAGGCAATGTGGTAGGGGCTGGGGATATGAAGACAAGGATGACAAATAGTCTCCTACCTCAAGGAACTTGTGATCTCCTAAGGAGTTCCAATATACAAATAAGGATCATAAATTCAAGACAATTGATGAGAGGGGGATCAGGGAAGCCTTCCAGGAGGAATCTGAACCTAAAGTGAACCTTAAAGCAAGCAAACTGTTCTAAGAAGCAGAGGTGAGGAGAACATTTCAGACATGCAAAAGCACAGAGACAGGAAATTGAATGTCGTGTTTGGAGAACAACAAATAAGCCAGTTTGGTTAGAAAGTATAGTGCATGAAGGAGACTAATGTGAAATGTCTGGAAAGGTTAGGTGGGAGTCAGATTGTGAAAGGCTTTAAATACCAAGTAGAGAAATTTGCTTCATATCCTTTTGGTCTGCTCCTATTCCATCTTTTTCAATTTACAGATACATTATTTTTTTTAAAAGAAAGATCATCTGAAGAATTCTTGTAACACTCCAGCTAAATTCCCAAATTTGGGGTCTGGATTTGTAATTTCAGCACTTTCTGGAACTTCCAGTGGAGAAATTCTTTACAAGGCTGAGCAGCAATTGATCATTCTATCACATATATTACTCATTATAACTGAATAATCTTAGATGCCTGGGAGCACTGAGAGGTTAACTGTCAACTGCAAGATTACAGAATTAGTATGGCTTAGAGGCAGGACTTGAACTCAGTTCTTTCCAATTCTGAGGTCAGTCTTCTATTTTTTTTTTTTAGGTCAGTCTTCTATTAACATTGCCTCTCACATTTCCAAATCCCCTAAAAGAGGCAAACCAAAGTTGTCCTTCTCCCAGAGAGGGTAGTTCCTATCTGACAGCAGTGAGAAGAACCAGTGACCTTTTAAAGCCATCCACACTATAACTGAGTGGATGCATCTCTTGCTCATTAACTACTCTTTGAGAAGACTTGCAAGTGCTTGAGTCTCTGTCAGAAAGAAGTGAACACACAGCTGGCACTTTCTTATTTCCCTCCTCTTCAGCATCTGTGTCCAAGATAAGGCCCCTGGTGCTCAAGAGTTGTTGTTTTTGAAGCATTCAAAGAGGAAGTGGATCCTCCAGGGAAGCTTTCAGTTTCATCCTACTGACAAGAGGTGAACTAGCTCTTTAGCATTAATCACCAGGTATTGTGCAAAGCCAGCCAACTTCTGAGGGTGAGTTAAAAGAGGTTCCTAATGGCTCAACTCACCTTATCTCAGTCTCTTTTTAGTGTTGATCTCACTAGACACTCAGGCTATACAAAGAGACCTTCCAGTTTCCACTAACATGCCTGAGAGAGAGTTTCTAGTTCAAAGGTGTTGGTCCATAATCTGCATACAAGGGATTGATTTGGCGCTCTATAGTAAAAGGACAGCCACAAGTTACACTGAGAATGGAATGAAGAGCCAACTAAAGTACTGAGGAATGACAGTAAGTCTTTGTTACTCTTTCTCCTCCCTCGATCCCATAGCTCAGGACCGGAAATTAAGAGCTGGCACAATGCAGTAGAATGAAAGTATTCCAGATTTAGAGTGAGAGGAATACAGTGTGGCATGGTAGAAAGAGTGCAGCAAGCCTGGGTTCAAATCCTGCCTTTGACACTATCTTCGTGATGTTGAGCAAATTTCCTCGTCCATAAAGTTAGGGGTTTGGTGGACTGGATGGCCTAGGAGGTCCAGTAAAGCACTGTGTATCCCTGGGCAAGTCACTCAGTCTGTATGGATCTCAGACTCTTCAAATTTACAATGAGAGGCTTAGACTAGGTGATCTTTAACATCCCTTCCCATTCTTAGTCTATGACCCTGGAAAGGCTGGCTCTTTTGGTGCAAAAGCCTGGCCTTTTAAGGTAATTACGGTTCACTTTGGAGGTGGGGCACAAGTCTGCTCAGAGTTTTAAGAGAAATAATTGCTCTGAATCAGAGTTCTGAAATAGCACTCACTCATTTTGAATATGACAAATTGTCATATACTGAGTGATAGGAAAATCAGAGCTGCTTAATGATTGTTGAACAAATATAATTTATATCACTATAGGTAGAAGATGAGAATTTATTTAGTAATCATAAACAAAGGTGGGGTCATTTGCAAAGAAGACACAGAGTGTAAACCCAGAAAGATAAGAGAAAGAGGTGAAAGAATTCAAAACTGTATCAGCTAAATTTAAAGCTAGAAATGATGGATTTTATAGTAGCTGTTGAGAATGTATGTTCATGGTCATACAACAGAGTTGAATAAAAGTTTGGAAGAAGAGAATCAAAAAGGTCACTCAGTGAATCCACGAGTGTGGTTGAGATGGTGTTTCTAGTGAGATGTTGATAAAGCACAGCATGTATCAACTAAGCTTAGCAGTGGAAGCATCCATTGAACGCAGAAGCTACATTCATCAAGGAACTTTTATGGACAGTTCCCGAGATAAAAAGAGAACCTTGAATTATAGTACCCTAGTTTTAGAGTTAGAAGGGACCTTAGAGTTCATCTAGTACAACTCTCTCATTTTACAGATGAGGAAATCAAGGCAAAGAGAGGTTAAGTAAGTTTCACAGGGTCACACTACTAGCAAGTGTCTAAGGCAGGATTATGAACTCAGGTCCTTTTTTACTTCAAATCTACTGCTCTATTCACTATGTCAGTTTGTAGTGCCAGTGCTGTGAGTTACCCTGAGCACGTGGAATTTCCTTACTCCTATTTTCCCTGCCAGGTGTCTCAAGTGTGTGTGTGCCCAGTATCCTCCACAGATACTGAGTGCCTTGGTGAGAAATGTGACCCAATTATGTGTGGATTATAATGTATTCCTGCATTTGCTTTTATATATGAGTATCTGTGATATTACTATTATTTCTTTTATCTTATTGCTAAGTAAAGATTTAAGATATAAATGTATCATCGTTGTGAGTGACTGGGTTTGTGTAAATAAAAACAAATCCTTGGGGGTTCAAGAGCTAAATTGGTAAATAAGACAGTGTTTCCCCCCTCAGCAGTCACCCCTGGCACCCTTAGAAGAGTTTAAGTGTAATTGAGCCCTTCTTTTGAGACCTACATAAGGGCATTATGGAATAAGTAAGCCAGTCCAGAGAGTGAAACAGGTATTCATATACCCAGGATGAAAGATGTGAGGCCTTGGCATCGTAGGTGGCCATCTCATGTCAAGTTACATGTTAAGTCAAGTTAATCATTTTGCTGCTGCGATAACCTATCTTATAGAAAACATCTTGAGAAAGTTAGTCCTTTAAAATTTTTTTCTTTTCTGATTCTCCCTTCTCATTGATATTGTAGCACTTATTTTTAGAAATAAGCTTTCACAGTTTCCTCCATTATTCCAGCTTCTGTGATCAAAATATTTGAAAATTGCTTTTTGATTCTACCTTGTTAGAAGTAGAACTGTGGGCCTCTCAGATCGCACTACCCAATTACCAATTGCTCCTGATACAAGGACTCACTGGAAGTCTAAGCCCTGGAGGCAGTCAAGATGCAGAAAAAGAGTGGTACAATAGGAAAAAACCCTGATTTAAAGGCAGAAGATCGGAGTTCAAGTCCTGGCTCTGCTACTTCTAGCTGTGTGACCCTGCGCAAATCCTTTCACCTGGTTGGTGATTTTCTCCTCTATAAAATGAGGGGGTGGATGAAGCAATCTCTAAGATCCCTTCCAGATCTGCTACTTGCTGAAAACACCTGCCCAGATGCCAGGCTTACTCAGAATAAAGAGGGCATTGAGTTGCCCCCTCCCTAGGACATCTGAAACATCAAGGTTCCTAAGTTTAGGCCTGCAAGGATCATCACAGCCTATTGAAATCCCATCCACTCCTCTTTACAGATGAGAGAGCTGAAGCACCTTGCCCAAGGTCATACAGGGAGGGAGTGGCAGAAACAGGATTCAAACTGCAGATTTCTGACTCAATCCCTAGCCCTTTCCATTCCACCACACTGCCTGCATCTCTTTCAGCAGCTCCCCAGTACCACCTCATACATCTCAGAGTCCCACTGCCAGCCACCATTGCAAAGTGTATACTGAATTACTGAGTAAATGGGCTATGGTGGGGGAGGGGGTATTTCCATCTTCAATGACTTCAATAGCAGTTGTTTTTGCTCTGACAGAGCATATTTGTCAGTGTTCTGCAGTGTGTTTTGCAAAGCTGCTCTAGCAATCCCTCGAGCCTTCCAAATCGCTCTCTTTCCTATTAAATCTTCATTGAGAAGTGGGGTTCATTTGCTAGAGTACTTTTTGGTGATAATTATAGGACTTAGAGATTAGCAAGAGAAAATTGGCAAGGTTCTACAGCTAATAAAAAGTAAACACACACAAAAAGGCTAATATTCACCAGCTTCAAGGTTACCCGGGAGGAAAACATTAACCATTCCTAATAGGCCAGTTCTGGGCCCAAGATGACACTAAGATCTGACTTAAGGAAAGTTACCTTGCCAGTGAAGTAAGCCCTAACTATCTGTTTTTAATACATTGCTTAGTCAAAGGCAATGTGACATAGTGGCTAGAGAGCAGGCCTGGGAGTTAGGAAAACCGGGACTCAAGTCTTGTGTCTGATGCATACTGGCTATGTGATTCTGGCCAAGTCACTTACTCTCTGAGGGTCCCGGCCAAATGGCTAAATCTCCAAGTTGCAAAGGTGTGTATCTGCATTGGCAGAAAGATTTTCCTTATCATATTCCCTTAAACAACAAAATTACAGATCAAGTCCCTCCTCCATTCATCATGAAAAAAAGTTTCAATTCTTCAGACTTTGAAACATCTAGTAAGTACTAACAAAGGGTAAATGCCATCTGCCAAAAGATGTGACGGCAATGTTGCAAGTCAAAGGCTACTCAGCATTTTCCCATGTTGGAGCCATGTATAAAATAGAATAATTCATGAACAAGAAGAAACTTTGCTATTTGGATAATGAAACTGACAATAACAGTTGACATTTATAGAGGGCTTCCATCCGATCGTCCCAACTATCTTGTATGGTAGGTATGGTAGCTACTGTATATAGTATCATTCTCACTTTACAGATGAGGGAGATGAAGTAATTTATCTAGGGCCAGATTTGAACCTGGGTCCTCCTGACCCTAAGTGCAGCATCCTTTCCACTACACAAAACTTATTTTTGGAAAAAAAAAATGGAGAGAGAGCCTCATGTGATTAATCATAATCATAAATCAAATAGCAAGACTTTTGAGTCAAGACTGAAAAGGATTTGTCAACATCAGGACCAGAGATTTCAAGCTAGCAGGGACTTTATAGGCCATTTACTCCAATATCTTCATTTTACAGAGGAGAAAACTGAGGCCCAGAGAGGGAGATGCTTTGCCCATGGTTACAAAAGTGGTCGTGGGCAAAGTCAGGATTTGAACCTAGGTCCTCTGACTTCCAAGCCAGCAGTTTTCTGACTGCATCTTGCCTTCAAATACTCCAGAAATGTGAGGTATTCTTATTATATATAATATAGAATAAGTTATTATATGTGATTTGTTCCTCACTTCAATCTTATAAGGGAAGTACAGCATTTAAGACCCAGAATATTTCAGTCTCCTAAATGTGGTCCATAATCACTAAGAAGGATTTAGTCTAGCTATAAACATGGGAAAAACTGAGATAGTGAACACTGCCTCCTGTTCAGACTATGCTATGCAGTCGGATGGAAAACCTATAGCACATGTCCATCAGTAGGTATGGCTTGTACAGACTTGTGTGAGTTGGGTCTAGAATAGAACAGGAGAAGGGAAGTGGGCAGAATTGCCTTTGGGAAATTACAAATTTTGTTTGTTTTTTTTGGTGGGGCAATTGGGGTTAAGTGACTTGCCCAGGGTCACACTGCTAGTAAGTGTTAAGTGTCTGAGGCCGGATTTGAACTCAGGTCCTCCTGAATCCAGGGCTGGTGCTCTATCCACTGCACCACCTAGCTGCCCCGGGAAATTACAAATTGAATAATCCTGCTCAAGGCCTTATAATAATCCTGCTCTTTAATAATCTAGTCTCTAATGAAGTGGAGAATCGCTCAAAGGGCAAAGCAAAAAGGTATGGTGTTTATGAGTTGGCTGTGGCATATTACAAAGGAGTTGTATGGGAGAAGTAATGCAAGGGATCTCATCAGAGATGCTTTACCAGGAAACAAGATGGGATGCTCACATAAAGAGATTAAGGAATAGTCAGGTTGTTCTCCTGACATCCATGCCATGTCAAGACAACTGGAGGAAAGCACCCAACACTTTGGGTAGACTTACTGTAGCCAAAGGATCATAGACTCCTAGGTATAGAGGTAGAAGGGAACTTAAAAGTTATTGATTCAAGTCCCTTTTATAGATGAGGACACTGAAGAACAGAGAGGTTAAGTGACTTGTCATGAAGCTAGTAAATGTCTGAGAACCTAGGTCTTTTTGACTCTAAGTCCAATGTCCTATATGTAGGCAACATTTCATTCTTTGTATTTGTATCTTCAGTGCCTAGTAGAGTGACTGATGCAGTGCTTTAATGAATACTTCTCATCATTTCCCATCTAGCTGCACTCTTGGACTTGATCAAATCTCATCATCTTATAAGATCATGTTAACCCTGAAACTCTCTCCCCCTCAGTACTTCCTGTCCTTCTGGCTGGAGAGCATGGAGATGGACAGTGGAAAACTCCTCAGGGATCATCCACTTAAAGAGGGGGCCCAGGGCAGTCTTATCATTTTCCACCTGGATTTCACCATGACCCCATTCCCATGCCCCATCCATTTTTCTCCCTTTTCAGCTTCTTTTTATACATTGTTTTCCACTATTAGATTGTAAGTTCTTTGAGGCAAGGATTGTCTTTTATCTTTCTTTGTATCCCCCAGTTCTTGGTACATGGTAGATACTTAGTAAATGTTTCTTTATGATTGCTTTATTGATTGCTTGGTTAACAAACAGGCACAGAAGGATTGTATTCTGTACTTTTGGAGGGATCAGTGACATCATAGATTCTTTGGGGTTGGATTACTATATACTAGTCTGGGCTAGGAGCCCTAGTGAAGAGTTGAAGTTTACACAACACACAGTCCCTACCTTCAAGTAACTTATTGTCCAAGACAAAGCTTCTTAAAGTGTAGGTCTTGACATTATATGGGATTGAGGAACTGAATGTGGAGGTCGCAAAAAATTTTTAGTAACAGCAAAAGGTTATTTAGACCTGTTTTATATACCTATATACTTGGGATTGCATAAACATTTCTCAGGTGAAAAGGGGTCAAGAGTGGAAAAAGTTTAAGGAGCCCTGGTCTAAGATAGGGATTACATGCTGACAACTACAGTACATAACATTACATAATGAGCACATGAAAGAGTTACAAAACAGTGCTACGTGAAGTCGGATCAGGGAAGTGGTTTATTAAGAAGGGGAGGGAGGGGAACAGGGAAGGCTTCCTGGAGGAGGTGACTTTGAAGTTGACCTAATAGGAATTCAGCAGTGGAAGGTAAGGTGGGGATGAGGAAGTCATTCCAGGCATGAGAAAGAGCCTGAACAATGACATAATTGCAGATATGGTTGAATTGTCTTTTTTGATTTACATAAAAGAAATGTGGTGTGTGTGTGTGTGTGTGTGTGTGTGTGTGTGTGTGTGTGCACATGTCCAAATGCTTGTGCATATCTAAGCCCTCAGGGTCTTGAGGGACAGTCTTAACATTCAAGTGAGAGAAGGACTAGCTGCTAATATTACCACACTCTAATTTCTTACATGTGTTTATCTTCCCTGGTTGGAGGACGAGGTTGAGAGCAGAGATGATCAGAATTTTTCTATTTGTATCTCCAGCACTTAGTACGATGCTTGACACATAATAAGCCCTTAATAAGATTCATTCATTCATTCCAATCTGAGTCCCCTTTTCATTGTCATGTAAGTGCAAGGCCTCCTTGTTTAGAATAGGATGAAATTCCCCACTCCCATCCCCTCTGGCTTAAAGGGCTACACTGTGCATACCACTTTTTCTACTTCCTCCCCCTGAAGAGGGTCTGAGGCTAAATGAGTAAGATTATAAATAATTATCAAGCTCTTAATACAGGTGTCCTCCACAGATGTTCAAATACTTAGCATCACACTAAAGTTTGCTTCTAGGCTTGGTTCCCTACTGGATGTGTGATCTTGGACAAATGGCTTTTGTATAGTACTAAAAGGAATATTTAGCAGGAATTGATATAGCCTTGGAAAGATAATTTTCCTGTATTCTATGAGCCTCGGGTTCCTCATTTAGAATGGTAGTGAGGGTCGAATGAGATAGTAATCCACATTTCTGCAGTGCTTTAAAGCAGCATGATCCCGTGGGAAGAGAGCTGGCTTTGAAATCAGAAGACCTGGGTTCATATCCTGGCTCTGTCAATGGCTACCTTTGTAAGTCTGAGCAAAACTTTTCCCCTGGATGGGCCTCAGTTATTTCCTCTGAAAAACAAGCATGCCCTGTTAGATCTCTTCCAGCCTGGAAATTATGAGCCTAGGGCTGACAAAGCACTTCCCTCGAAATAGCTTTAGGAGGTGATACATCACTACTATTATTTTACAGGGATCTTTCTGACTTATTCAGGTCTTTCTCACCTCATGTTTAATGCTCTATCCCCTGAACCAGTTAACTGCCTCTAAGCAGCACCCTAGAGTGACTAGCTTTGTTTTGTTTTGTTTTTCTTTTTCTTTTTCTTTAACTTTCCCTCTTTACTGAGGTCTTCATTGTAGTTTTGTTTTTTCTCCCCAAATGACACAACACACTTCCAGACCCATTGGTCTATTTAAGCAGGAGACGCAAGCTTTGGGGATTCAAGGAGACTGATCTCTTCTGGTAGGATTCCAAATACTAAAACAGGTAGTAGGGGGGAATTTGCAGGGACCCAGATGGCTCAGGAGGAAAGAATGAGGTTAGTGACTTTGCACAGCCCTCCCTCACCTAAATCCAATTCACTGCAAGTCTTGACATCACTTCCTGATGTCATGGTCCTCTTCCAGAATAAAGGACAAACAACAACAACAACAATTGACCATCCTACCAGGCCTTGTTCAAATGCCACCTTGTCACAGCTCATGTAGGAATATGCTTTGCATGATTTCATGTGTGTAAGGGATATTGTATTTCTTGCCTTCCCAGTGGGCAGGAGAGGGTCTGGAACTGAGAATAAAAAGAAAATTAATCAAATGCCACCTCTTTCTTCCCTGATTCTCCTTTCTCTGAACTCTCAGCGTATGTTTCTTGTCCAGCCTTGAGTGTTGTCATGTGGTCTCTTTCCTAGGCCTGGACCATATTTCCTCCACATTTACAACTCTTAAAATTCTTTTCCTTTGAGACCCAGCTCAGATGACACCTCCTCCATGAGGCCCTTTCTGATTCTCCCTCATCTT